>NW_022956743.1:0-1011 GCF_012274545.1 Fukomys damarensis | reverse complement strand
ATTTAATTTAATTTAATTTAATTTTTTAAAGCAAACCAAATAAGCAAGGTATATCAGTGCTGTAAGCAGTTTGGAAGTCGAGATTAGTTTACATCTAAAGAAATTTCTGCTCTCTGCCTATCAGCCTGTGCTTCTCATCGTGTTTGGACCATTCTCTCCTCCAGGTTGGAGATCTTTCTTGGATTCGGGGATTCTGCCTCACTGTGAAGCTTTGGATGTGTATTCTCTCATTAATGTGTATTCTGTCTGTCATGAAAGGGGCCAACATGTTGGCAGTCAGTCCTTTTCCTGTTCTCAACGGAGTTCTTATCTGTGCCTGGCAACAAAATGCCATTCTCCCAGTATCCTATGTTCTCTGTTTAATCCATGGACTCTTGTTGGAACTTGAAGGACAGCTCTTCTGGTTACCTTTTGATTTCAAAAGGACTATTAATCTAAGGTCATTCTTGATCTGCGCCAGGAATAGCCAACAGGCTGGAGGTATATATCTTTGCATGCTGGTATTTTATCTGTAGCCACTCAGAATCGCTGCTTTTCAGAGAACTCCAGCATTTCCACCAGCAGAGAGGACAGAATAGGCTACTTTACATTGTTTAGAAGTGGTTCAGATTTATATAGAAATAATTCAACATCAGCCGTATCAGTTGCAGTTCAGTTATCATCAACTTACACTGAAAACTATAGGTTGTTACCTAGTAAGAAAAGGGCACTCTTTCTCTGCTAAGGAGTAGGCCCTGCTTGTCCTGGTTTCTGAATTTGGCTTTGGACCCTCTAAATTCAATCTACTGAAGAAGGAAGTTACTTGCTCATCAGAGGCAAATCTTACCCTAGCACGCTTCCCACAGAGTGCCGTTCGCTCTATTCTCGCTCTATTCTGCCCAGATCACAAGGGATCTCTCAAGGTTCAGATGTAAGACAGTTCAGGACATGCGGATTCAAGGAAAAGTGAGATAATTCCCCAGAAATCCATAGTTTTGATTTTGTAGGTCTTTATGCTCTGCTAAAGGCAGT
>NW_022956742.1:0-313 GCF_012274545.1 Fukomys damarensis | reverse complement strand
CACTTAAAATATTAGTTGTATTTGTGACTAATCTGTGCATGTGTGGTTAATCAGTCATGCTGTTTCTAAATTTTAGATATTTCCCAATGCTTTCATTCTCAAATGCACTTTTTCATATCTCAATTCAGTGTTTTTAAAAAGGAGTCAAATAAAAATTGATGTTTATTCAATACAACATTTTTAAAGGCATCATTAGTTTTCCAGTGCATTTGAAATTTGTTGAATTCACATCAAGACTTGTAATAGCGGACGAAGCAACAAAACTGACCTGCTGAGAATCATAGCATTGCTTAGTAGAATACGTCAATGGGTT
>NW_022956741.1:0-347 GCF_012274545.1 Fukomys damarensis | reverse complement strand
TTTTGCTTAATGGGAAAGACACCTATGGAATAGTATTTCCTATGTCACGGGCAAGAAGCCACACAGATGACTAGATGGGGGCTGTGTTAAGAAGACAATGGAGTTAATATGAGAAAATGAAACATATGGAAACAAAGTCTTTGTAGATAGGGAGGGAGGGAGGGGTCAAGGGGAGGGCAGAAGAATGGGGAGAAAGTAAGAACCAGGATGGATCATGTAAAGGTGCAAATTTCAAACAGTGAATGTCATTATATTGTGTACCTTAAATGTACCAATACAATTAATAATAAAAGAAAAGAATCGCACCTTTGATATATTGGTGGTCCCAGCATCTGGTTATCTACTCA
>NW_022956740.1:0-333 GCF_012274545.1 Fukomys damarensis | reverse complement strand
ACCAGTGAAGTCCACATCTTATACGAAGTACTAATGTATTCCTTTTTGTTTGTAGGTCTCTGCTGGCAGAGACTGAAAAACTGCTGTGAAGGGCTTCCACCAGAAATGACCTTAAGTCATAAGAGGGTGCCTAGCATCTCTGAGTGAACACAAGCGTGCAGAACTCTGTATATTGGTGACAGGTTCAGTGTGAGGTTAGAGCAGAAATGCACTCTGTAGAGAGTTTCTGCCATTTAAAAGGCAGTTTACCCAGGGAAACTGCTTCTTTCACCACTTAGCCCTTGGAAACGAAAACCGGTAGTTTTCTCAATGTGAAGTACTCCACAGAGAAAG
>NW_022956739.1:0-514 GCF_012274545.1 Fukomys damarensis | reverse complement strand
TCTTCTCTTTCCCCCAGCACCGACACCGCATGGTAGTTTTGGAGCCACTGAACAAACTGCTGCAGGCAAAATGGGATCAGTTCATCTCCAAGTTCTTCTTCAACTTCCTGTGCTATCTGATCTACGTGCTCATCTTCACTGCTGTTGCCTACCACCAGCCAGCCCTGGAGCAGGCACGGGCAGGGAGAGAAGTCCTTAGGGAGGCCTGTTGGAAGCAACCGGAGGCAGATGGGGCAGGGACCACCAGCCCCATCCTACAAAGGCAGCCTGAGTGAAGCACCCAGGGTCTGAGTACCAACTGCAGAAGCCAGCCCCCTAGTGGTGATGACAGATGTCACAGTGGACACTCAGTGCTCACCACACATGATTGATATGTGTTAACTCACGAATGCTCACAACAAGCCTCTGGAATAACAAACTCTTCTCACCCTCAGTTACACGTGAGAGAAGCAGGGGCACAGAGAGGTTAAGTAACTTAGCCAAGGTCACACACTCTGTAAGTGCTGGAGTCAGG
>NW_022956738.1:0-643 GCF_012274545.1 Fukomys damarensis | reverse complement strand
ATCAGGAACATAAACCCTACCCTAACTAGAAGGAGTTTGTGATTGTCAAACCCTAGGTCGTATTTGTCTGCTAGCTGTCAGTTGTAGATGTAGGTCCATAGGCAGTTGTGGGCAAAGATACAGGAAAGATTCATGCATCTCGCTCTTGTCCTAGCCTAAAGTTAGCATTCTGCATAAACACAGGCAACACCAACAGCAAGGAATGGGCGAAGGCACTGATGGTTCCAGCCACAGGCCTGCCTAGACTCATGCCCTTGCTAGGGTGGCTCGGTGACCCACTACCATTCAGATGGGAGGCTTGTTTCCCCATCCCTGAATTTTGGGGGATCCTATTACTTGCTTTGGCCAGCTGAGTGCACCAGAAGTGACATTAATTTCAAGCCCACATCTCAGTCATTCTTAAGTGCTTCTGTCTGCCTCGGGAACCAGTTTAGTCTCGCTGCTGCAGGATGAGAGCCTCCGTAGAGCAGAGATGAGCACTCTCCATGGAGAACATCCTAGGCTGGCTGAAGCCAGCCAGTGCTGACTGTGTGAGAACCCACCAGCACCCATAAAGGTGGTCCCAGACAATCGGCATGGTCCCAGACAACCGAGGAAGCCAGCCAGGACCAAAAGAACCAACTACTTATCAGACCCACAGATC
>NW_022956737.1:0-1653 GCF_012274545.1 Fukomys damarensis | reverse complement strand
TGTGTGTCTGTGTGTACCTATCAGAGGAATGAAACGATTTCTACACTGCAGAATGGCAAGAGGGCATGGGAAAGAAATTGCAACCACAACTGATACTATTACTGATTAGTGATTATTATTAATAATAATTATTACTAAGTACATTTTTCTGGCTTCCATACAAACACATACTCCTATTTGTGCCACCATACCCTTCCCCACTTGCCTGGTCATTGCCTTTTCATCCCCTTCACCTGCTAAACTGAGCAACTTCATTAATTTAACCACGCATTTATTCTTTTATCACATTCACTGGGTGTCTTTCATGTACCAATGCATTGTCTTGGAACTGCCATTTGTACCTGTTGCTCATTTAACAGAAAAAAAAGCGCCAAATATCGGCCTGGGGATTTGGCTCAGTGGTTCTGCTGCCTGTCTTGCAGGCGCAAGGGCCCAAGTTCAATCCCCGGTACAAAACAATAAAAATAAAATAAAACCCAAATATGATGGTTCTATCTATTGCCCATATCTGAGGGCCTCATCCCCCAGAGTGCCTGTGTCGCTCTGGAGAGGGGATTTCCAAGATCGCTGGAAATTGAGGCCTCCCCCCATGGAGTGTCAGTGTTCTGATATATTCGCCAAGACACCAGCTTATACTCAATCTCTTTCTCTCCAGTTGCTTCCTGCACTTGTTAGTGGGGCTGTCAGCACCATGATTGCTGTCAGTTTTAAATTCTATAGCTACGAAGGACACGCCTGGATCCTTTTTTTTTCTTTCCTTTTTTTTGTTTTTAACTAGTAGATAGAATTGGACACTGGGCATGCCATGGAGCAAGATGTTGTGAAAGAGCAAAGCAGATCCCAAAAGAGATCCTTTCCCAGTGGCAACAAACTATCCCCAGGTGGTTTGGGTTGGCTCCAAGTCTATGGGTAGGGAATTGGTTGGGACCAGCAAGCAAAGGAGAAAGGGAAGTGCTGAGCAAGTGAAGTGAAACTACCTGAAGGGAAACAAGGAGAGACTTCTACCCTGGGACTCTCTTTAGGGCAAATATATGATCCAAAAGCCTATGACATTATTTCCATAGCCTGCTACTTGATTGAAATTGCATGAGGATGCAAATGCATCCAAGAGATCACACTCCCTATTTCTGGTGTGCAGTTGGTGCCCTTCCCTTCATCTCCAGCCATTTCACCTACATGTTCTTCAGAACACTGATCTGATCGTCTCCAAGCACAACATGCAATTTCAGATTTCCTCATGGAAAGATACTCTTTTCCTACCCTAGTCTCTCTGTTGGTCAACAAAAAATGGCCATATCCTTTCCCTTTGCAGATATCATCAGGGTCAGAGGGGCAGGGGAGGGACTCAAGGTTACACAATCCATACAACCTACAGGGGACTGCATTTAATGTCAGGGATGGCCGTGAACACCACTGGGAGCCTGGCTCCAAACTCACCTCATCTGGTGAGTTTTCTGAAGGCTGTCTCTTCACTCTGTTGGTTGTTTCTTTTGCTGTGTGGCAGCATTTGAATTTAGTATAATTCCATTTGTTGACTCTTAATATTATTTCTTGTGCAGTTGGGATTCTGCTCAGAAAGGCCTTGCCTATGTTGATGCCTTCAAGAGTTTTACCAATTTTACATTTCGGAAGATTCAGTATTTCTTTTTTTTT
>NW_022956736.1:0-207 GCF_012274545.1 Fukomys damarensis | reverse complement strand
GCCAGGATCTTCCATTGTGTGCTTTTATATCCATCCCCGTCAGATGGCACATGCCATCTGTCCGTGTATAGCCTCCAGTGGGTGCCCCCCCAAGTGCCTATGCCCAGAGCACAAATCAGAAAAGAAAGTTCACCTCATGCAGAAGCCAGTGGCAGAGGCAGTGGCCAGAAACTTGGGGCTGGGCATTAGTCTTGGACTTAAGTTGTA
>NW_022956735.1:0-211 GCF_012274545.1 Fukomys damarensis | reverse complement strand
TCCCATAACAAGAAAAATAACATTCAATCCTCAGATCTTAAAGCTTCTTTATCTGCAAAAGTCGATAAAATGATGTCACCCACAGTCACAACAAATATACACTCAATTTAGAAAACTAGGATGTAAATCTCACTACTTATGTACTAGGGCACAGTAATTAATGAACATTTCTGAGCCTTCAAGTCCTCATTTAACAGGTTGTCCTACATAG
>NW_022956734.1:0-263 GCF_012274545.1 Fukomys damarensis | reverse complement strand
TTTGCATCCAAACGTAACTGGCATCCATATTTTATCTGGTATCTGGCTCAACCCTTTTCCTTGTAGTATCCCTGATAATGTCAATATTCTGCCACCCTGTACATCCCTCACATTGTGCAACAATTTGCTTACTTACTTTGATTCTCCTTTTGGTTTACCATATTTTTAAAATTAGCAAACGTGTTTATTTATTTGCCTTCCCAGTACCCAACCCAATAACCCACTGTAGATCTCTGCTCATATCCATTGCCACAGCCAAATCT
>NW_022956733.1:0-395 GCF_012274545.1 Fukomys damarensis | reverse complement strand
GAGGAGGAGGAGGGAGAGGAGGGAGATTATTTTACCTTAATCATCCAGTGATTGAGTTTTCTTTCTCGTTCTCACTATTGGCCAAAATTACAAAATCTTCAGAGATCGGACACTAAGAACTATTATTTTCTATTTCATTTAGCTTTAAAATATTGATTTGATTTGGGCCAACATGTATTAGTCTACCAGAAGCATCAGGATGGAAATAGATCCAGCCAGATTCTAAAGAACAGCAGTCCATTTCTTGGATCCCACTTTTTGCCTGTGACTTTAATGTTACAAGGGATGCCGGTCCCAGTAGTCCCATCCCATCTACATGCACACCCTAAGTCAAGTTTCTGTTGCACGAACTGTTCAGTGATGGCTCGGAAGTTAGTCTAGCTAGTCCTGAGCTG
>NW_022956732.1:0-214 GCF_012274545.1 Fukomys damarensis | reverse complement strand
TTTATTTTCTACCCTATAAAGTAACTTTTGAAAATTTCTGAGTACCTTTTCTTTTAATTATCTATTAAATTTTGTTTTGTTTTATGCTTAGTTTTGAAACTTTAGTTATTCTTAGTTGACAAATATTAATTTCAAACTTTATTTATGGAACACATTTTCAAAAATATGAAAAGATAAATTGTACTAATTAACAATATATAACATAAAAAGAAAT
>NW_022956731.1:0-225 GCF_012274545.1 Fukomys damarensis | reverse complement strand
AAGAACTAAATGTTTCAAAACAAAATATTATATTTGGTGAGTGTATGACGTTTTTATTTGTCATATTATTTTTAAAACTTCAGAAGCATTGAAGCTTTCGAGGAGTCTGTTCTAATAACACGAACAGCAATCCTGTCTGGATCAGGTCTATGAGAAGTGTTTAGACTCTTACTATTTGAACATTGAATCAGAAGGCCTTTCTGAGTGGTTGGATGAGTACCATAA
>NW_022956730.1:0-234 GCF_012274545.1 Fukomys damarensis | reverse complement strand
TGAGCTACATCATCAGCCCTCTTCCCCTTATTTATTTATTTAGGTACTAGGGGTCAAACTCGGGACCCTGTGCTTGCGAGGCAGGTGGCGGAACCACTAAGCTAAATCCCCGGCCCAGTCAGCCCCTTTTTAAAAATTTTTATTTTGAGACAGGGTCTTGCTAAATTGTCTACAGTTGGAACTTGCAGCCTTCCTGCCTCAGCCTCCCAGAGTACTAGGATGACAGGCGTGCCT
>NW_022956729.1:0-232 GCF_012274545.1 Fukomys damarensis | reverse complement strand
TTCAGAGAGATGAACTATCGCAGGTGATTTGGAGTGTGGAGAATGCAGGATAATTAATTGGCATAGAAGAGAGCCTCTATCATAAAGTGGGGATGAGAAATGAAAGTTTTTGGGAACAGCAAGTGACTGGGAGTGGTCAGGACAGCTACAGGGCAGAGCCTGCTAGCATTGGCTTCTGGCCCATAGGGATGCTTCATGCCAAAGCACATTTTCTGGATTCCAGGGTTGTCTT
>NW_022956728.1:0-367 GCF_012274545.1 Fukomys damarensis | reverse complement strand
ATCTACTGTCTGCGCAACAGGGAGATCAGTGCTGCTCTGGGAAAAATGCTCAACAGATTCTCTGAATTTTCAGTGAAAAATTTCTTGACCAAAACAAAAATCTCCTCCATCACTGGAAAGTAGTTATTCATTAATAATTTATGTTCTTGTATTGTTGTGTACATCTATGTACTATGTATTTCATCTGACTCTGCATTTTTGTTGTCTGTATGTTTCTATGTTTGCTATAGTGAAGTACAAGTGTATATCTTTATTTTCTTGCTCAGTACTTTTTATAATTTATATCATCTTCCTGAAAAGCCAGAAATCTGGTGTATATTGACAAAATATTTTGAACATATTTGGGATATACTAAGATAAGAACAAA
>NW_022956727.1:0-830 GCF_012274545.1 Fukomys damarensis | reverse complement strand
CAGGCAGAGGGAAATCTGTGAATATCACCTGCCACCCAACACTATCACCAGTCATTTCACATTGCAAAGATGATCCTGGCCTTTGAGCGCTCTAGATGCTGGTTCTCTTGGCACCTAGGACACCCAAGGCACCAAATCTATGCCACCTTATCATGCCAATTCCTAACAGCTGCAGACTATTATCCATATGCCAAAAGAGCCCTGTATTTACCAGTATGACAACATTTGCTTATCACACTCAATTCATGCAGAATGGATAACAAAGTATCTTCCAGAACACTAAGGATTCACTCCCAGTTTTGAGATTTCATGTTTCCTTGCATCACACAGCTGCCTACTGTTCCACAATTTAAGTCTAGAATTGAATCAATTCAATGAAAGTATTGCCACTTTTACCTTACATTCTTCATCCAACAGGTCCAGGATACCCAGCTTAGCTTCTATGAGATCAATACAGGGTTGGTTATCATAGAAATCAATCAAAGTCCAAGGGATCTGCTCCTTCATGTATTCTTCTTGCTCCAGTTTGAACACATGCTAGGAAAAGAAGTAAAAAGTCAATGCAAGTGAAATGCAGTCACCTTTCTACTGAACTCTCAAAGAGCTTGGTAAGTGATTTTTCCATTCCTCTGCAACCCTCTCCTTGGTTATTTCAGTAATCATTTGTGTTGCTATCACCCAACCAATCACAAGGAGAACCACATCTGGCCTGCAATTGTTTAAATACTTGAGAGCCCAGGATCAGATGAGTGGGAATCAAATGAGATCGTTTACCTTCTCAACACAGCTGCCAGAGTAATGTGACCTCACCAGGCAATGGAGAATCAGTT
>NW_022956726.1:0-316 GCF_012274545.1 Fukomys damarensis | reverse complement strand
TAATTATATAGAAAATTACTATATGAATAAAAGTACTCATCCTGTTAGTATTTATAGGAATGAGAAATATTGTCATCAGTAATGAAATGACTTAGTAAAGCAAATTAAATCTATTCAGTAGCAAGATATACAGTTACTAAAATTATAATTACAAAACTATGATGCAAAATAGAATAATGTTTAAAAAGAAGGCTGATTTCAAAATTGTCTGTCTTGTGACAACTATTAAATTAGTATTAAAATTAAACTAAAATAACATATTTAAAGGTCTGTAACACTAACAGTTTTTCTGTTTCAACGCATTTGCTAATATGAC
>NW_022956725.1:2727-2931 GCF_012274545.1 Fukomys damarensis | reverse complement strand
GTCAGGGATCTGGAAGGGAATGCGGGCTTCCAGGGACAGGGCTTGTTGCTGTAGACCTTGGGTAAGAGGGATGACCAGCCCATTTCCTTCTCATGGCTCTCAGAATCAATATCAGATCTCGTGGGTGGCATGCTCAGCAGTGATGTGATGCGCAGGTATGGCAGCGGTCATAGGCCTTCATCCTGGGTGCCTTCCTCTGGGCCC
>NW_022956725.1:0-2338 GCF_012274545.1 Fukomys damarensis | reverse complement strand
GGAGATACCTCAAAGAGCTGGGACTAGAGGTTCCATTTGACCCAGCCATCCCTCTTCTGGGTATCTTTCCAAAAGAATTAAAAGAAACATACCACAGTGATATATGTGCACCAATGTTTATAGTGCATAGTTTGTAATAGCTAAAACTTGGAAACAGCCCCTTCCAATCTGGAGAAATGGGCGTGTGAATTTCAGTCCCTCCGGGATGACCTGAGCCCTTGCTCTGCCGAGGGCTCTCAGTCTCTCAAAGTTCTCCGTCACTGGCCTGGGGGAATTAGGCCTGGCATCTGCCCTGCAAGGGCACAGGGCACAAGGGTGAATACTCACGGACAGATGTAGCTTGCTTTCATTCTCTGTAAACTCTACCACCTCAGGTACAGAATGCAGCTCCAAACTCAGCGGGGTCTCAACAGTGGGCACCTCTGATCATTGCTAGGGTGTGAAACGACCATCCATAGATTGAAGAGGAAGGGGAGAGTTATCAACAGAGAGGGGAGATGCAAGCTGGATTTTGAGGTACGTGTAAGAGCTTGGTGACAGGCGTGCCTACTAGAAGTAAATGCATTCCTGGAAAAGAAGTGAGTGGAAAGAAAGGTAAGTAGGGAAATTTGGGTGGATAACATCATTTAGGAAGTGGGAGCTCTCTGGTTTGTCAAGAGGCCATAGAGGAGGAAAGAGAGATATATTAGAAAGCCTTCCTAGGGCTGGGGATTTAGCTCAGTGGTTCTGCCTCCTGCTTTGCAAGTGCAAGGCCCCAAGTTCAATCCCTGGTAACTCACACACACACACACACACACACACACACACACACACACACACATCATTGGGATCTTGTACCTTTATGTAGCATATCTCGGTGTTTATTTTTCCCCATTCCCCCTGCCCTCACTTCATCCCCACCCCACCCTACCTATTTACAAACATTTTGTTTCCATGTTTTTCCTTTTCTTATATTTTTTCTTTTCCCTTCTTTTTCTTCTTTTTCTTTCTCCCACTCCTCTCACTTCCCCTACTTGTATAGATCTTTTCTTCCTATTACACAACATCAATTATATATTTTGATGTCTATTTACACTTTTAGATTTTCACACCAGAGAAACGACTTGGTATTTACACTATCAATTTCACTTAAGAGTATGGCCTCAATGTGTATCCACTTAGCTATAAATGTATTTAATTTCTCATTCTTTATGGCTGAATAGTATTCCATTAAAAATACACTTCTTCTACATTCAGTCTCCACATGATGGGAAATTGGGCTGTTTCCAAGTTTTAGCTATTACAAACTGTGCTGCTAGAAACATGGGTGCACATGTATCACTGTGGTGTGATTCTTTAATTCTTTTAGAAAGATGCACAACAGAATCATAGCTGTGTCAAATGGAACCTCTAGTCCTAGTTCTTTGAGGTATCTCCATATTGATTTCCGCAGTGTTTACACCAGTCTGCACTCCAACCAACAATGGACAAGGGTTCCTTTCTTCCCACAGCCCCACCAGCATTTGTTATTGTGTGATTTCTTGATAGCAGCCATTCTTTCTGGAGTGAGGTGGAATCTGTGTTGTTTAAATCTGCATCTCTTGAATGACCAGTAGTGTTGAACATTTTTTCATATATTTATGTGCTGCTTTTACTTCTTTGTCTGAGAAATGCCTATTCATTTCAGAGGCCCATTTTTGAATTGGGTCTTTGTATTTGGGGGATCTAATTTTTTAAAGTTCTTTATATATTCTAGATAGTAGACCTTTGTCTGAGTAACAGCTGATAAAAATTATTTCCCACATTGTGGGTTGTCTCTTAGCTCTGCTGGAGATTTCTCTTGCAGTGCAAAAGCTTTTTAAAAAGGTGATATCCCAGTTGTCTATTCTTTGTGCTATTTCTCATGTTACTGAGAATTTGTTCATAAAGTCTTTTCCTATGCCAATATCTTTAAGAGTTCTTCCTAATTCATCTTTCAGCCAGTATAGAGTTTGTTTTAATATTTAGATATTTAATAAACTTGGATTTTTAGTTCAGTGCATGGTGAAAGATAGGGGACTAGTTCTAATATTTGACAAATTGACAGATGAGTAGCTGAGTGTGTCTGGAGTTGTATCTGCATCTTCTAGTCTGTTCCAATGATCCTTGGGTCTGTTTCTTTGCCAGTACCATGCTGTTTTTATCACAGTGGCTTTGTAGTATAGTTTCAAGTTGGGGATTTTTGATACCCACTGCCATGTCTCTGTTGCCAAGGATGGCTTTTGCTGTTGTAGGTCTCTCCTGGTTCCAAGTGAAGTTTTGAATTATTTACTCTAGTTCTGTAAAATATACTGTTGGAATTTCAAGTGGAATTGCATTG
>NW_022956724.1:0-270 GCF_012274545.1 Fukomys damarensis | reverse complement strand
TCACAAATAGAACTTAATCTTTAAATTTAAAGCTCTCCAAGTGCTATGTTTTATTATTTCATTCCCCCAACTTGACTCCAGGTAACTAACAAAACACGGTAACAACAAAAGCAGCAGCATTGATTCTTACACAATTACACACTCAGACACTCACAGACATACAATATTTTGGCCTCCTTGTGGGGGCATCTGGACTAGAGACCAGTATTCCCTGTAAATTCCACGGTGGAACAGGGCCTCATAGGAGGCGCAACACGGAAGTCACGTTGT
>NW_022956723.1:0-201 GCF_012274545.1 Fukomys damarensis | reverse complement strand
ACACATTCTAGTTTAGAAATTGTGTTGTGACTTTTAATTCGGATAAATTATACATTAAATTGCATCAATAGCATTCGAGAAATTAAATCCATTTTCATCTCTGTTAAATAAGTAAATGTTTCTAATTTGGAAACCTCCAGTCATGATATTTAATCTTTGCTGAGCCTTACTACCTACCAGTCAAAGTGCCTTTCCTTTCCA
>NW_022956722.1:0-209 GCF_012274545.1 Fukomys damarensis | reverse complement strand
AAACTGGAATGTTATGATATTGTTTTCTGACTTAACTTTGGTGTCTTTCTTTTCATTTGTCCATACCTTCATGTTCTGTACCTTTCATATTACATAATTTACATAATTATATATCATTATAAAAAGAAGAATCTTCATAATTTAACTTTGAAGTACTTCTTAGGATAAATAGAACTTTTTTATATACTTAAATTGACTTATCACTTCAT
>NW_022956721.1:0-415 GCF_012274545.1 Fukomys damarensis | reverse complement strand
ACCCAGGGTGGGGCCTCCATGATCCACACCCTTAGTTCTAGTATCATACTTTTAATCTATATTATGCCTCCCCAGTCCAGAAACCTTCAAATACTTCCCACGAATGACCACTTGAGGCTATGGGAGACATCTAGATACAAGCAAAACATGAAGTATGATTTGTTAGTGCAAAGGTGGTAGAAAAGCAGAATTGCTAATCAAATTTATTGACTGATATCTGTGATACTAAAGGTGATTAAAATTATGTAAGTGTCATTGTACCTGCTCCTAAGAAGTCATCTGCAAATATTGTCTAATTTTTAGTGTGTTGTATGAATCACAATTAAATGAATCCTTGTTTTATTGACTCTTGCTATTTTGGATTTGGGGCGAGAATTTAAATCATTCACTTGTATTCTCTGGTATAAAACATCCA
>NW_022956720.1:0-203 GCF_012274545.1 Fukomys damarensis | reverse complement strand
ACACTTTAGGGTGATGTACCCCCCCAATTCCACAGGAGGATGACACAGGAGTCCCTCCCAGACTGGGCCCTTTGTGCGTCCTTTATAAAACTATTCATCCCTCATGGTGCTTGCAGGGGTTCTATGAGTTGTTCTGGAACGCAGGGTTTGTGGGAACCCTTGAATTAACAGTCAGAACTGCCAGATGCCTTGGGGCCCCCAAA
>NW_022956719.1:0-237 GCF_012274545.1 Fukomys damarensis | reverse complement strand
GTACCGCCCTCAGGCCTCTCCTGCATTCACTGTTCCTTGCCTCCTGAGGATCATTGGAGCAGAGCTCACAGCCGGGTGCATGCACAGACGCCGACGTGGGTCAAGGGACAGCGCGAAAAGCCAAGTGAGGTAGGAAGCAGCCAACAAGGCCCAGGAGGCCCTTGGAGTTGGCGCCTGGGCTGAGTCTGAAGGGTGCGTGTGGGTCCTGTGCGTAGAGCAGGGCCAGGAAGGGCGCTG
>NW_022956718.1:0-251 GCF_012274545.1 Fukomys damarensis | reverse complement strand
GAAATATTTTAGGTTTCACAAGATTTGATTTTTAATATTCTGTGTAGGGCATCTATATTTGCATACATGACTAAGAGGACATATTATTTTCTGTTCTCGTTTTGTTTTCAAAATTTTCTTGTCAAGGTTATATTGGGTTCATAGAGTTAGGGAATAAATCATGCCTCACTTCCATACTCTCCCTCCCATTTCCTGGGAAAATGTAAGATTGAAATGATTTGCTTATTGCAAGTTTCACAAGCCTGGTATGC
>NW_022956717.1:0-219 GCF_012274545.1 Fukomys damarensis | reverse complement strand
AACGCAATTTGCAGAGGGCTTTTGTGGTTTAAAGTGCAGTTTTCCTCGGGAAACAGCTTCTCTTGCCGCTTAGCCGTTTGAAGCCTGAGCGGTCAGATTCATGAATGTGAAGTACTGAACAGAGAAAGGTGCTGCAACTCTGTGAGTTTATCAGTAAAGTCCACCTCTTATGTGGAGTGCAACTGTATTCCTTTTTGTTTGTAGGTCTCTGCCTGGCAG
>NW_022956716.1:0-286 GCF_012274545.1 Fukomys damarensis | reverse complement strand
TTAGAGTAAACAAGGTTAAAGATATGGAGCTTTTGGGTCCCATATGGGGACCTATTCCCCCTTCCTGTTTATAGAGGTAATGCTTAATGGTGCCATGGGCACGTTTCACAATGCCTTGCGCCTGAGGATTATAAGGCAGTCCCGTGCGATGTTCCACGCCAAGCTGTAGACAGAACTGCTGGAAGGCTGTGGAAGTATAGGCCGGACCATTATCAGTTGTTAGGATGCGTGGCTTACCCCACGCCGCCCAGGCCTCAAGGCAATGTGTAATGACATGCAGGACTCT
>NW_022956715.1:0-368 GCF_012274545.1 Fukomys damarensis | reverse complement strand
TCAAAGTTCTTTCCTTTTAGTTTCCCTTCCTCTACTTTACACTCAGAAAACCTAATCTCCCATGCTGCTTCTATAGCTTACCCACCCCACAGAATAGAAATGTGTGCCACAGCACAGGTCATCTCAGTCTCTTACTTGTGCAGCCTGTCCTTGTCTATAAGTTTTATATTTTCTTTTCTCTTCCTGAAGCTCAGCCAGATCCGGTAGAAGGCTCATGTCCTGGACGGCCCTTCTGTCTTCACTGTTCTGTGCCCAACATGGCAGCACAAGAAAAACAGGCAATGATTTAAGAACAAAAGAAAGAAGGAAAGAAAAAAGGAAGGCGTCAGGGAGAGAATTCAGCTAGGGAAGGAAAGTGCATAGAAAAG
>NW_022956714.1:0-481 GCF_012274545.1 Fukomys damarensis | reverse complement strand
TTTTTTTTTTGACAATGTTGGCTAAGGATTTATCAATTTTATTTATTCTTTCAAAGAACCAACACTTTGATTCACTGATTATTTGTATTGTTTTCTTATTCTCAAGTGCATTAATTTCTGTTCTAATATTTGTAATTTCCTCCTTCATACTGTTGCAGAAGGAATTGGCAAGTGACACACACATAGAGACCAGCTGAGTGGAAGTAAAATAATAATAAGTTGATTTCGTCAGAAAAGGGTTGATCACATTCAAAAAGGCCGTGCCAGTGATCCACCCCCTATTAGGTTGCAGCTTCCTCTTTTATAGGTTTTACAGCCTTGATCTCATTCAGGTGGTTACATTTCGTTTCCTCAGTTTACGTTACCCATGTACAAATCACAGTAGCCAGACAGTTCCCTTTAACCCAGATGTAACAATTCCTTTGTAGTTAGGGAGTTTACCTCCAGATTTCTCTAGCTGTCTATTCTAGTGCACAGGAAG
>NW_022956713.1:0-217 GCF_012274545.1 Fukomys damarensis | reverse complement strand
TGGGCAAGCTTAGACTTTCAAATTCTATGAAGTAGTGCATCTACTATTTTTTATTGAGCTCACTTTCAAACTATACTTGATATTTTGCATCAGAGAGTCCCCAAATACCATCTATTCTGATTATCTTAAAATCAAATCAATTAAACCTTTCACTTTCAAAGTGTGTATCCATGCTAAGCTAGTCCACCAATAACAAAAAGTTCAAATTAAGCCATAT
>NW_022956712.1:0-226 GCF_012274545.1 Fukomys damarensis | reverse complement strand
AGCAGCACAGTTAAAGACACAAGGTCCACGGCTAAACATCTGCATAGCACGGGTGAGGGCCTCGGTCCAGTCCTTAGGACCGCAAAGTACACAAGTGAAGATGGTTCAGCTGAAGACATCTCGTGTCCGCTGTCCTTGAGTGATAAAGCCAAAATTATTTCTACTGACCAAGGCAAACACCAGCAAGAGTTACTTCAATTCCTTATTTTTAAAAACTATGAATAAA
>NW_022956711.1:0-320 GCF_012274545.1 Fukomys damarensis | reverse complement strand
CTACACATCAAACCCTGAAGTGGGTGGTGAATCCACCCAAGTACGGTCCAGTTCCTGAGAACTTCCTGAATAATCACTCTCCCTTCCTCTTATTTTTTATATTTTCTAGGACTTTGACAATGTGCACGTCATGACAGCAAGTTCATAAAAAAATCACTTGGCAGAAGTTGCCTGCTAACATATTTGCATGATTATCTCTGACCTAAGTCCTCGATTCATTTGTTCTGAGGACTTTTTTCTTATTATCCTTTGTTTTCACCACTTTCTAGGTATATAGTGACTAGAAAAAAAGACTTCTGCACAAAAGATTTTCACGTATA
>NW_022956710.1:0-593 GCF_012274545.1 Fukomys damarensis | reverse complement strand
CTCTGTTCATCTTGATATTTGATGTCAATAGTTTCAGTCTGTTGTTAGAATCCAGAGATTACTTCCCCTTCTCCATCTCCCCAGCGTCCTATTCTGGATTTTCATCAATTGTATCTCTTGAATCTCTCCCTCAAATCCATATTTTCTCCCAACCCCACCTTCTCTCCCTCTTTACCACCCATCCCTCAGATCCCATCTCTCTTCTCAACTATTGCAACAGCTTCTTCATAGATTCTCTCCTCTCATGCTCATGCAAAGTGATTTGTAAATTTTTCAAAACATTCCACCTGAAAGACACATATAGGGAAAAGCTAGGGAGATGCTTTGCACTGAGGAATATGCAAGGGAAGGATTTGCAGGGGCCCAGGCAGTAGGCACGGGTAGCTTTCTGTGGCCCTGAATGCACAATAATGGTGGCCTACACTCACCCTTGCCTTGTGTCTAATGCTCAGTCGCCAAGAACACCTCCCAACCAGAATGGCTACAGCTTTTCTGCACCCACTTTTGATTTTCTTTGCATATGATGCAGAAGTCTGCTCCAAAGACAGGAAGAGAAGCATCAGCAAAGTTGTGTTCCTCCAGGAGAACAAGGT
>NW_022956709.1:0-380 GCF_012274545.1 Fukomys damarensis | reverse complement strand
TTCAATGCAAGGCTCTCCAATTAACTTCGTGGCCCTGGGTCATGGCTGTGGCAAGTTCTGGCTGAGGGAGTATTATTGCATGACTCTCCAGACTTTTGCAGTATTGTTTCTGGGCGTGGTTGTGCCCTGAATGCAGAACCAGTCTGAAGGTTTTTTGTATGAAAGTCACCCCTGTGTGAACTTGGCCTGTGTCTGACTGGCCTTCTCAAGCAGGATGGTTTTCCTCTGGCTTGGTGACAGTCTCCCTGCTGTGGGCAATATATCCTGAACATATGCACGGAGGTGAAGGCCATGAGGGCTGTCTGACTGGCGAGCTTGGTAGTGCCCAAAGTTTATGACATGCAGAGAGGTATGAGTCACGACTCTTGCAGCTGTTAAGG
>NW_022956708.1:0-828 GCF_012274545.1 Fukomys damarensis | reverse complement strand
AAAGTGAGGGAAGGAGGTGGGCGAGGAGGGGAGAAGAAAAGATCCATCGTGTATTTCTTGCACGGACCCCTCCCCAAGATGAATGTCAAAATCCTGTTCTACAACTGTGAGATAATAAAGGCCGCCTTCCCGCATCCTGACTTTCCGTATATACTCTCGCTCACTGCGACCATACGAAAGGCTACAATATATTTTAAATGTTGTTTTCCTTCTCTTGTTCTACTTTGCAGCCTCTACTACTCTGGAATGAGTATACTTTATTTCTATGATGTCAGTGGTAACCCTGAAATTTTAACACGCATTCTTACCACAGTACAGGCTTCCTATAAAATAGTCCCTTCTGAACAGGATTATTGAGTAGTGATGGAGAGGGTACCTTTTGTCTTTTTGACAAACAAATGAAAGAGATTTAATAGCCGTTAAGTTTCTGCAACCTCACTTCCTCCTTGGGAAGCATTTTGATCTAATTTAAGACAAATGCATTCAATATACAAAGGGCAGGAGTACCATCATTCAAGTCCATTCAGGACTTGTTCTTTAACTGCATCTCAATTAGACTATTAGTTTTTTTTTTGTGCAGAGCTAGAAGTGTGACTGGCATATACTATATAGCGACAGAATTGATTCATGTATTTAACAGCTAAAATGTTGATATATCATTGGGAATTCATTGCATATTATTTTTTATCAGCCAATTCATTAGTCTGAGATAACGCAAATTAATTTTAGAGGTGATTAATTCTTGGGTGATGCTTTGTTTGGAACTGATCACTTTAGAAAGCATATTACTTTGTTTACAAATGGAAGTGAAGATAATATCAGTATAGA
>NW_022956707.1:0-241 GCF_012274545.1 Fukomys damarensis | reverse complement strand
GCTCAGGAAATAAAGAATTGAATAAACATCATTCTGTCATCATTTTCAAAAGAACATGAATTACAAAGATTAGAAGATTGTTTAGAGGAAAGCAAGAAACAATTTCTCTCTATTTCACAGGAAAAACATTGTCTTGGTTCCCAAATGTTTTTCCCCTTGTAGGTCTTGTTAATATAATGTCAGTTGTAATTTTTTAAAAAGAAGGCAAAAAAGTGATAATAACATGTTCCTCTTTGGTTAT
>NW_022956706.1:0-205 GCF_012274545.1 Fukomys damarensis | reverse complement strand
AGGACCCTGGGTTGAATCTTCAGCACTGCGAAGAAATCAAGTGCAAAACTTCTGTAAAAGACACTGTCAAGAGAATTAGCAGATAAGCCATAAACTATAAGAAAATATTTACAAAAGACATATATGATAAAAATAATCTTAATACAAAAAAATCTTAAAATCAATGCTAGGAAAACAAACAACCTAATTTAAAAACCGGTCAGAA
>NW_022956705.1:0-1168 GCF_012274545.1 Fukomys damarensis | reverse complement strand
GGACCTTCTCCAATTATCTTAAAATCACAAAAGAAAACAATGTAACCCCACTAAATTTGATATTATGCAAATATAGAAATAACATAGATCCATAAAATGTTAAACCACTGGAGAAATACCTTAAAATCACTAATTTCAAGGTTGCCTTTATGGCATGATGAAAATCTTTATTGTTTTAGCAGTATTTCATCTTCTTTAATAAACTTCTACATAGTATGTTACATTTAATCTTGTTTTATTTGCTTCTCACCCATAGAATAATTTCTTTTGCTATTAACATGAAAAACAGAATGGTAACTGATGAGTGTACATTTGTGCAATTGGGTTATTTATGAAGTATTTACTTTTCCTTGTCTCTTCCTGTTAATATTGGTATCATTTCACACACTTTGCTCTACAAAAGGAATAAATGAGCCTAAGAACCGTTCCGAAAAAAGACAATTAACAATAAAATTATGCTGTGTATTTTCTTCAAAACGCAATATATTTTTCATGCAGAAGCAGATTTATAATTTGAGAAAATTTATACCCACAATTCTGGAAGTAGATGTTGTGCATAAAAGAGATTAGACAATAAAAAGTGCTGAATGAATAAATTTAGAGTAAATAAAAATTCCAGTGAAATAATAGCTTATAAACTACAGCAAATTATAAAATGTTAAACCAATGATCCTTGAAAGAAGATGTCTGAAACATGATTAGCCCTTTTAACAATTATATAAGATATACAACCAAATGACCTTCTCTTTTACATTCTGTGATATAATCTATAAGAATATTTATACACGATAAACTCAATATCAAGGTATAGTTTTCTTATACTGATAATGAAAAGCTATATAGAATAGTCCTTTAAGATAGAAATCTTTTAAAATTGTGAGAAACTTTGGCTGTCATAAATTAAAAGATAAATATGTTACAGGAGGGTGTTTGTCAACTCAGTTATTTTCATGAAAAGTCTTTGAGGACATGATAAACATTGACTAGGAATGTTCTTTTGCAAATGTTTTCTTTAACTACTTTCAATTAAAGCTATATTTGTGTCCACTCATACCTGTGGTGGGTTTTAATTAGATGTCAGTGATATTGTGTGTAACTCAAGGTTGCAGAGATAGATTTTTCTCCTGCAACTTAGAAAAAAATACTATTTAATTTTGTAGAAAAAAAA
>NW_022956704.1:0-213 GCF_012274545.1 Fukomys damarensis | reverse complement strand
CCTACAGAACTTACCTCTGTCCTTTGCTTTCTATATATAGCACCCAGGGTGTGCCCAGCCCAGGAGGGCTAAGTACATTGGGAGCTATAGAAGGATAACATTCTTTCTGAAACATGAAAATAATAGGAGAGAAGGGAGGCGAAAGCATTAAAAGGGAGCTGGTGTGTGGTTAAGGACTAGGTGTGGATGCAGACCTTAGGTGCTGTGATTCTC
>NW_022956703.1:0-1643 GCF_012274545.1 Fukomys damarensis | reverse complement strand
TATGTGAGACCCTTAGTCATTGACTCATAAAATCTCCTGATACACTCATTCCTCAAAATGTTAGTTAAGTACTGTTGATTATATTTTTCCAATCTCAGAATGTTCATACAAAAAAAGTCTGTATCGTAATTAGTTTTTCTTTCCTGCTAAAGTCAAGCCAACATCCTGTACAGTGCTCAGTAATCTTAGATATGTTTTTGTATCTTGAAACAATCAACCTGCATACATGCTGTATCACTTGGCTCATTTTCAATAAGGTACAATATCATGACCAAGTTCATTCCTTATAATGGTTTGTCCAAGTCCCACTTTGAGCTGAGACTTGTTACTCTTGCCACAAAAAGATGGAATAATAATGTGGGGAGGGTCTCTTGCTACTTGCAACAACAAATTCCTTTGGAATGACAGTCTGTTAATCTACATTGTATACCTCATCACAAAGCTCCACGACCTGAGCATACCGGCATAATTCTATGAGTAAGCAGACATCATTTAAATGCATCACAGAATTTATTATTTTGAACCAATATTTTATACTCAAGAGCTTGGAATATATTTTGTCGTCAATGAGTTGAACATATGCAATCTTAAGTGAGACGATATTATTTTCTTTGTATTCATTTTATGTTAAAATTTAGATGTCTATCCCCTGTAAAAAATTGCATAAATTGCCACATAATATTTTAGAGATATATGATACATTTCACATTTTATTTTTCTTATGTGAACATTTCTGAATAGTTAATGTTTAATTATTTTTAGTAGATAAGCTGCTACCATATTCCACACCAAATACTAGTGACCAGGTGGGACCTAAATATCTTGCATAATAATTACACCTAGAAACTTAAGGTCTATCACTTCTCTTACAGTAACATACTAGACTTGCTTATTTTTGTGTCTACTTGGCTATTTTATGTCTACTTTTTTATATCTACTTTGTTATTTTGTCCATTATATATTGATGTGTAGGTAGAACAATATGTGAATCAAAATAATTTTTCAAGGTCACTTTAATACTTTCCTTTGGACATAGCAATTTGCTTTTTCAGTTCACAGTATGTTTAAACTCATTAATTTTTAAATTTCACATTTTGAAAAAGAAAAGTTCAGCTAGGTCCAGTAATGCTATGTAGTTCTCAATATTAATGTCAAAATATGACTTAATAACATGATATACTAGAAATGGATTATTTACTTTGATACTCAGATCTTCTAATGAAATCATTATCTTTGGAATAACTATAGATAACACTATTCTCTTCCTAAAGCACAGGGGATTTTGTTTGATAATTATGGTAAAGAAAACCAATAATGCAATAAACTTAACTTAGATATCTGTGATTAACTAATGATAAATATATTATTTATTATTATGTGATTTTTTAAAAACTTTAGCAATTTATAGAAAAAATTTGTAAGAGGTATCCATATATGTTATTGATTTGTAGTTAATTAACCTAGTCTGCTTCATCTCATTAAGCTATTATTTGTTTGGGTATAGTTAGATTTTTTTATGTATAATTTATTCAGTTTCTAATTGTCTTTAACAGTGTTCCATTTCCATACCAGAGCTTTAAAATAATTTTTATTTAATTCAAACCCCATATTAATAATTTTTAAAATATATCCTAACTGAGAAG
>NW_022956702.1:0-1217 GCF_012274545.1 Fukomys damarensis | reverse complement strand
AAAAAAAAAAATGGCTTTCAAGATCTCGAAAAACATCTTTGGCAGTCATTGCCTTCATGACCCATGTGCCAGTGCTGTTATCCATGGCCTGCATACACCGTTTAGCTGTGTGATCTCTGAAATGGGTGATGAAAGCAAGTAACTAAAGGCAAGTGAAGTTTAGGGTTATTCAGATTCCCTCATGGTTTCAAATCTTTCTTCATTCTTCGTGCTTTTCTAAAAGAAAATCAAGAGTGGGAAGACCACACAGAAAGGCAAACTGAAGTGCTCCAGCTTCACTGGGAGGAGTCTTCTGTTTTCTGATGCAACTGCGGGTGCATACGTGTTTAAAAGCTAACACCTCATCTTACACACGAATAGACTGGTTTATAGTAGAATTTGTAATAGAGCTACAGTCACAACAATACTTTGGTAAAATCGCATTAAAATATGTAGGCCTAAAGTATGTAATTCCCTCATGAAAGTATCACAGCTTTTTATTTTCTGTGCCCACTTACAGAATACATGTGACCTTCATTTCACTTTCATTTAGGGTGAAAGGATAGAGTGGATGAGGGATTGATTAAATGATGGCATAGAGCAGCAATTTTTAAGAGCTCTTTGTTTAAAAAGTTACATGTTTCTGCCAGGAATTTACTACCTTGCAACTTTTTCCTGGTACTTTTGGCTGAAGAAGACAACATAAGCAAGCTAATAACTCATTTAGGGTTATGTTTTTGTGTGTCTCCAACAGATAAAAAAAATTCTTTAAAATAAAGCCTACCTCTCGTTTACAGAATGAATATATATTTTTATATGTGCTTGTATAAATACAAGGCATGCATACCAAATGAAAAACTGAAAGATTTGGAATTAAAACCCTGAGACAGCATCAGAAGGTTCAGGGACACAAGAACCCACATGGTCCAAACAAGAAGCAGAATGGCTGCAAGGTTGGTTAGAGGTGTGAGGAGCCCTAGGTTTTGTATTGAGGTAAGAGAGACACAGAACTTTGTTTACCTTCAACTAGCATGTTTAACCCTTTGGAATATTCATTGGTAACAAGACCTACAATGGACTGGAAAATGTGGGAACAGCTGGGAACAGCAGTTCCTGCTGTCCCGGATAGACCCTGGAAGCTAGCCCTACAGCGGTGGTATAGGGAAGAGAAGACGAATTGAGCATCTGTTTCAGAAAAAAATTGAGAGGCTTAGCTAATTTATTGAGGTATAGAGCGA
>NW_022956701.1:0-409 GCF_012274545.1 Fukomys damarensis | reverse complement strand
CGGTGGGCACCTGTTCTTGCAGTTGCTCAGTGGGCACAGGGGATTGCGCAGCGGGCTTGTAGGGGTTAACACAGTGCTGCCACACAGCAAACTGAATCGAATTTGGAAGAGAGATACAAGGAATGGAGGGAGCTACCAGTGTGAGCTTGGTGGGCAGGCAAATAGTAGGAAAGGAGGAAGGGGCATCTCTGAGAGGCAGGAGAGAAGAAAAGGAGCCCTGCTTCCGAAAGTATAGAAAAGTCTACCCAAGGTATTGGACCTTACCAAAAACAGGACTGCGTAGAGGTGTGCAAGAGGGCCTGAGGCAGTGCACTTTGTCAAGAGTGAAGGACATCCTAGGCAGACAAGGACCCGTCCCATGAGATGCCATTCACACCATCTTTGGAGTGTAAACACCAGAAACTGATGG
>NW_022956700.1:0-394 GCF_012274545.1 Fukomys damarensis | reverse complement strand
CACGGAGCCGAGCAGGAGGAAAGATCAACTCTAAAACGAGGCGCTTCGTTATCGCAAGCACCACTGAGAGGGCGAAGCCTGCCAGGCTTGAGCGATATCCCATGCGCCAGACAGGCAATAAAACCTGAGCTTAGAAAAGTTACAGGACTCCGCCGGCGGAGATTTGATAAGGCTGCACACACTTTCCGCCACTGGGAAAGCGCAACAGACTACGTCCCCAGGGTTTTAGGTACTTAGTGCGCTTGGCACGCACACAGTGCTCAAAACATGGTGAATGTTAAATGACAAATTATTAAATAAAGATGCATTTCCGTGAGTCCTTTAAAATCCTCCCCTCGCTTCCAGCACCTATGCATCCCATCATTCTTGCCACTTTATGAAGCAGCTCTGGAGT
>NW_022956699.1:0-247 GCF_012274545.1 Fukomys damarensis | reverse complement strand
AAAAAAAAACAAGAGAGAGTATATACAATCACTGTTTCTACAATGATAAATTTCATCTTTGTATGAGTTAGTGATTTCAGACTCTTTACATGCATTTCTCTGGGGCAGAGAAAATACAGGATGAGACTGTAGATTCCTGTAGTGATAGAAAACATTAAACAAAAAGTAATCATGTCAAAAAGGCACAGGATTCAAACTGAGTTTCCAGTGGACAGAGATGTAATGATTCTAACATTAAAAAAAAAAA
>NW_022956698.1:0-200 GCF_012274545.1 Fukomys damarensis | reverse complement strand
CCAGTTTAGAGACAGTCAAGATGATAGTCATTCATGACGATAATATTAGTTAAAAGACCCTTGTATACAAAAATTTTCCCTCCCTTTTCCAAGATAAGGAATAACCTGAACTTTGAGAAAACTCAAAAAATGTGAAACAATAGGAAAAGGGAGTATAAAGACCAGTTTGTCTGTGTAGGCATATGTAGTTGTTCATGGAA
>NW_022956697.1:0-230 GCF_012274545.1 Fukomys damarensis | reverse complement strand
GAGGTGGAAGGAGAAGTTCTGTTTTCAATTAACTATTGCAGACCAATTCCAGAGCCAAGAAGAACTAAGTTTCTCCTCTAAGGGCATCCAGTAGGGTATTGAGAAAGGTAGTGGACGTGCATTATGGCTGTTAGGGAGAGTGACAGTAGTCACAATGATCTCAGCCTCCAACTATGGAGTTTCTTCTCCATCCTGACCGCAGTCCTTGGTGGTTCACATTGTAGATGGTG
>NW_022956696.1:0-208 GCF_012274545.1 Fukomys damarensis | reverse complement strand
TAGACTGGTACAACCATTGAGGAAATCAGTGTAGAAATTTCTCAAAAAATTAGGATTAGAGGTCTCATTTGACCTCTGTTCTCTTGTTGAGTATCTCCAAAAAGAGAATTAAGAGCATCAAACCACAGTGAACTATATTTACCCATACTTACAGTGACAGTTTGTAATAGCAAAATCTTGGAAACAACTCAAATGCCCATCAACTAAA
>NW_022956695.1:0-277 GCF_012274545.1 Fukomys damarensis | reverse complement strand
TTTCAGATTACACAGAACACATTCATTCACTTCAGATCTTTTGGAGAGAAATGGACGTGATAATTTGGAGTATTTTGGCATATTAGTTCGGGGGTGAAAGGCAGATAAATTGTCAGGTTGAAACAATGACTGCTTTTGCTTCTCCTCTGTAAAAGCTCTCTCTCTTGAGGCCCTGGGCTGTCATAATGGGGTGGAATGGGGGCCCTTTTTGGGGAACGGGGACAGGAAGTGTGTGGAGAGGAAGAAACAGTTTGAGAGTGAGAAGTTCTTAAAAAAA
>NW_022956694.1:0-207 GCF_012274545.1 Fukomys damarensis | reverse complement strand
TCTGAGTTCACACCATCAGGCAAGAAGTAATTATTCACTGCACACCTTCATACATGTGTGTTTCAAAATACCCAGTGAAGAGCTTTCAATCTTCCCAACGCAAGGAAATAACAAATGTGAGGGAAATGATACGTTTCCTTGGACTTAAATATTATGAAATGATACATGTATCAAAATGTCACATCATCCTAATAATATACATAAATT
>NW_022956693.1:0-213 GCF_012274545.1 Fukomys damarensis | reverse complement strand
TGAATTTGTTTTTATATTAGGGAGGATGCAAATTAAATATTTGTATCTAATGTAGAAGTGCACTCTGAATGATCCAAGGGACAACCCACACATACTGAGAATGAGCTGACTATGGAAGAAGAGATCATTCCCACAGTGAGCCTCTATTCAGACCGTATGGACAGGCTCAGACATATAGTCTAAATCTTTCTATCCTACAGTTCTAAACTGCCC
>NW_022956692.1:0-270 GCF_012274545.1 Fukomys damarensis | reverse complement strand
AGTGTCTAAAAATCCTTAATAAATGCTACCAGACTGATTTCAACAACACATTAAGCTGTCATACACCATGACCAAGTAGAATTTATCCCTAGGATATGCAAATATGTTTCATCATATGTAAATCAGTTAAAGTAATGCAGCACATTACCAGAACTAATTATTACAAATATATAACTAAAGATATAAAGAAGAAAAAATCATTGCATGAAATTCAATACTCTTTCAAAGTAGATATTCTCAACTAACAAGAAATAGTAGGAGAGTACCTCA
>NW_022956691.1:0-306 GCF_012274545.1 Fukomys damarensis | reverse complement strand
TGTTTTTATTACAGTAGATCCATAGTATAATTTCAAGTCAGGGATTGTACAGCTTTCTGCCTTACTTTGGTTGCCTGAATTGTTTTTGCTATACTTGTCTTTTTTGGTTCTAAATGAATTTTATGAATGTTTTCTCTAGCTCTGTGAGGTATGCTAATGGTATTTTTATTAGAATTGCATTAAATCTTTATAATAATTTTGGGACTATGGCCATTTTCACTATGTTGGTCCTTCCTATGTAACAGCAAAGGATATCTTTCCATTTTCTGATATCATCTCTGACCTCCTTTTTCAAAGTACTTTAAG
>NW_022956690.1:0-224 GCF_012274545.1 Fukomys damarensis | reverse complement strand
TGATTTGTGTCACTTAATTTTTTTTTTTTTTTGTACCTGGGATTGAACTCTGGTCCTTGTGCTTGCAAGGCAGGCCACCGAACCACTGAGCTCAATCCCTGGCCCTCTCCTTCTAAACTTTTTAAAAATCCCTTTTCCTTTCTTTCTTTCTATGCACTCCATCTTCTCTTTACTATCTGAAAAAGTTCTTCCCATTTACTAATGTTATCCCTTATTTTGCTCCA
>NW_022956689.1:0-524 GCF_012274545.1 Fukomys damarensis | reverse complement strand
CTATGAGAAAGCCAGGTGGTTTTAACCACATGGAGAGACTCTAAGGAGAAACTCTCAACTGACGTGCGAGAGGATGCCCGTCCATTTCTCAGCTAGTCCTCCCACCTCCTGACTAGAACAGCAGGGAGGGTCCTACCATAAAGACGTAGTGGCTTTTTCTCAAATTGCAGAGTCAAGAACACTATGACAGCTGATAAAATGATTATTATTTTTAGCCCAAAAGTTTTGGGGCAGTTTGTTTTTCAGCATCAGTAAGATGTTCCATTACAAAATTTGGGTCAAACTGGATTAAACCAACCTCTATAGGTTTTTGTATCCCTACAGGGTTTGTCAGAACTTTTCATCTGCTAAAGAGCATGTTCATATTCAAGATCAGCATTAGTATGCAGAATTGCCCAGTTTCTTTTTAGAAGCAACTGTTTTTATATCTACAGAGTCCACACACACACACACACACATACACACACACACACACACACAGGTATATGCACATCAGGAAAAGAAAAACTTGTATATAAACATTT
>NW_022956688.1:0-437 GCF_012274545.1 Fukomys damarensis | reverse complement strand
GAACACATGGTAGTGAGATGTGAGTTCTAGACAGCTTGTGTGGGCCCAACTCATTTGGCTTCTCCCTTAGGCTGGCTACAGTTATGACCTGAAACTTCTCTCAAGAGACATTCAATGTTGCCAGTGTCTCCAGTTTCCAATTCCCACTGCACTTTTGGTTTCACTCTTACAGCTTTGCATACATTCCCATCAGGGAAAAATCACCAGCCCCCCAATGCACCTTTTAATTCTGGTTGAACACATACATGACCCCTCTATTATTGCATTCTACATGAATTAACAATCAAAAATACATGGACAGTGCCATGGTCCGGCACCAGTTCATGCAGTAGCCAGGCCCTCTTAGACTATACTGCATTGACATGTGAGTGCCTGGATAGATCAGTATGGTAAAATTAACCCCAGGAAATCAATTGCTACACAACCCTTCTCAAGCA
>NW_022956687.1:0-784 GCF_012274545.1 Fukomys damarensis | reverse complement strand
TTTGGGAGAAGAGCCCTGCTCCAAGCTGATGTGATACCTTACACAGATCAGCACAGGTCCCAGGAGCAACAGCGCTGGACAAGTCTAAGAAGCACAGTTGGGTTACTCCTTACAGTTTGCAGGTATTTTCTGGAGATCCATTTCCCAAGTCAGAATCTGTTGCAACTGCAGTGCTAAATACTAAAATACAGGAGTCCTGGTTTACACTCTGCTTGAGGGAAGCAGCATTTGCACAGAGCTAACTGAAACTGGGCAGTATCACATATTCTTCCTGTTTTGCCTTTAAACTTTTGATTTTAAAATCATGAATTCAAAACTTGTAAAAATTTTGTAGAGTTCTACATATTCTCTGTGCAGCATTCTCCAGTTATGACAGTAGTTACATAGGTGTACTGTGGTGTCAGGAATTAACACTAGCACAGCATAACTCGATGGCAGGCCTTACTTTGGAAATATATTATATGAAGCTTTGGGGGACAGACTTTGTTTAACTTTGCATAATATCCTTCAGATATGTCCAAATTGTTGCATATACCAGTGGCTTATTTCTTTTTATTTCTGAGTACCACATTGTATGAGTAGCCTAGAATTTGTCCAACTGTTCATCCATTAAAGGGCAGTTAGATAGTTTCTAGTATTTTTCAACTACAGATATTAATGTACATTTTTTGAATATATGTTTTCTTTTCTCCAAAATAAATGCCAAAGAAAGTGACTGCTGGTTCTACGTGGAAAATTCATAACATTGAACACCCACACTAGGAAAACAGAGCGGGCTCAAATA
>NW_022956686.1:0-240 GCF_012274545.1 Fukomys damarensis | reverse complement strand
GTTCAAGAAACGTTAGTGACACAGCTCGACAGGACCCGGTAGACAGGAGGGGACGTGGAGAACAAGGGGTGGAGTGTGCTTCCCAGAGTCCGGCCCACAGAACGTGCCCTGCTCAGCATAGGCAGCAGAAAGGGAAGGGAGCTGGTGGAAGGGGTCCTCGTTCTCTTAAAGAACCTGATGGATTGAGACAGGAGGCAGCCAAGGAAATGGCTGGGGAAAGAAAAGAGGGCCCACCTTGGC
>NW_022956685.1:0-255 GCF_012274545.1 Fukomys damarensis | reverse complement strand
TTGTTCCCTTAACAAGGATGTAGTGTCCTTCCCTGTCCCTCTGAATCAGTCTTGGCTTGAAATCTACTTTGTCTACAAATGGAATAGCTACCCCTGCTTTTTTTTGGGTTCCTGTCATATGGAGTATTGTTTTTCATCCTTTGACTTGCACTCTGAATTTCTTTTTTAATTAAATGTGCTTCTTGTATCTAGCATATTATTGGATCTTGTTCCTTGATTCATTCTGCCAGTATGCTTCTTTTGATTGGTGAATTG
>NW_022956684.1:0-203 GCF_012274545.1 Fukomys damarensis | reverse complement strand
CTGTGAAAGGAGAAGGATGGGAGAAGGGAAAAAAATGAGAAAAGATGGAAAAATGGAAACAAACTTGTGAATAAGGGGGGTAGAGGAGGTTCAAGGGAGGGAAGGGAATTGGGAGGAAAAAGGAATCAAGCTATATCATGTGCAGGTACAAACGCCCTTTGATGAATGTGATCATTATGTACAGTTAAATTGAACCAATAAAA
>NW_022956683.1:0-986 GCF_012274545.1 Fukomys damarensis | reverse complement strand
AACATACCGGGCACTTTCTGAGACAGGAAACAAAAGGATGAACAAGTAAGAGTCACAGGAAAGCTATGGTATTGATGGAAGTTTTGCTTGGAAAACAGGCCAGAATCTCAGCAAATCAGGAAGGAGCAAGAGCTAGAAGCCCCATAGGCCTGGGGGTAGGGGAGTTTGGGGAGAGAAGCTGCAGACAGATGATTGGTGTGGTACCCTTTTGGGAGGAACAGATGGACAGCTGTGTGTCCGGAAAGTTAATCTCTCCCCTATTCCGTTGCCTCACCTGAAGGAGCGAGCCCAGAGAAGCTGCAGCTGACCATGGAGTCAAATGTCTTCGTTCCTTCAGAGTACTTGGACTCCTTGTCCAGTCCCCCTGCAGGGTTCACCAAGACCTCACGTGACAAAGGAGGGAGGCCCACCATAACGGATCTGCACAGCTGCCTGGTGGCACCTGTCCCACCATCATAACGAGCATGTCTGCACACCTATCACGGCATCACGATGGGTAAGTATCTGCCTGTATGGCCACATCTGTCACTGTGACGGGCTACCTGCCCTGTCACACCTGTCACCTGAATATGGGTCTGTCTCCCTCACAGGGGCAGCATTCCTCAATAACGGGAGTCCTTTCTGCAAGAGCACAGAAAGTTATTTTACAATACAGGAAATTTAGTCTACAACGCCTGTGTTCACACCTACAAACATGTGCTTCTTTTGCTGTGGACTTGACAGAGTGAGTATGACACGAGATGCAGGCATCCTAGGTAAGCCAAGGGCTGAGAGTGAGTCACAGTAATTAAGCTGCCCCTGAAGTGTGTGTGAAGGACAAGCCCATAAGCTAGCACATTGTATCCCCTCGTGTCCCTATTCCCCATTACTTGACTAAAAGGTTTGCTCCCATTCACAGCTGAGAATCTAGTCTGATGTAGGCAAACATTCTTTTGGAAATGATGTGTTCTCCCTGCCTGATATCAGCAATATTCTGCACAAACTTC
>NW_022956682.1:0-295 GCF_012274545.1 Fukomys damarensis | reverse complement strand
TTAAGTGACAATGGTTACAGCTTCCTCATAGCCTTTCAGTGAAGAATAGACTTCTTACAGACTACAGTTTTCATCATACGGGGTCACTTTCTCTTCTTCTGGGGAATCCCCAAACCGTTGAAAAATTAAACCAAAGCTTTATCTGAAAGAACTTTGGAAATTAGAATATAAAGTTTTCTTTGGTTTGTGTATTTATATATCTAGGTCTTCACTGCCTGCAGCTGCCAAATTAATCTTCCCAAAGTAAACATCTTTGTACAATGGGAACTAGTGGTTTCTGAGAAAAATGCAAGCT
>NW_022956681.1:0-211 GCF_012274545.1 Fukomys damarensis | reverse complement strand
CAAGCTAATTCTGCAATTCGTCATTCCAAGTAGCTCCAGGAAGGAAAAAGTGTTTTTTAAAGTGTTTCCCAAGAATCCGTGAGGGTCCCCAAGACCCCTTCAGGGTTTGTGAGGTCAGACTATTTTTTCAATAAGCTAAGTTATTTGCGTATTTCACTCTTTTTTTTTCTCAACTAGTGTACCAATGAATTAGTTCTCTAGAGGTTATATG
>NW_022956680.1:0-216 GCF_012274545.1 Fukomys damarensis | reverse complement strand
TTTTTGCCTGTCCATCAAGCTCACTCAAGTAGCTCCCTCCATTCTTTGTATCTCTCTTCCAAAATGCCAGTCATGTGCTATGTGGCAGCACTGTGTTAATCCCTACACGAGGACTCTGCAATCCCATGTGCCCACTGAGCCCTGCAAGAACATGTGCCTGCCGAACTCTCCTTCTTTCCTCACATCCACAAGTTCCTATTGCCCTCGCTGCCTCCA
>NW_022956679.1:0-313 GCF_012274545.1 Fukomys damarensis | reverse complement strand
TATTTCATCCATAAACCATTCTAACTAGTATATGGGATCAAATAAATATTAATTATAAGTATACGGCTGTAAAGTCAACTTGTCTATCAGTAATGTAATAATTTATGTAACAAGTGGTCATTGAATGCTGGCCACATGTCAGGTTCACAGTAAGTTACTGAGCGTAAACCACTGAACAATGCCCAAGCTGACTCTGCCTGAGTAGGAGGATGGATGTTAAATAGCCAGGTAACAGATGAGGAAGTCCTTCCCTATAAATTAGAATCAATGGGGTTAAACTGATACTGCCATGAAGAATTGCATTTAACTAAAA
>NW_022956678.1:0-286 GCF_012274545.1 Fukomys damarensis | reverse complement strand
GTAAATTAAACCACTATGCTGCAAACACTATAATTTACTCCTCCTGTTTAACTGGATTTTGGTGCCTGTCAGCCAACCTTCCCTCATTCACCCCTTCCCCTCCCACAACATCTTCTCTATTCTACTTAGAAGAGTAATTTACTGACTCGTGTCACTGGAAAGTCCACACTGAGACAAGCGATACTCCAGTTCTCACTCTTCCTCATTTCCTGCCTGCTCATTCTACTCTTGCTTCTGCTTTAATGTGCGTCTCTAACTAGCTTTGTTCTCCAGTGGAGATGAGCAG
>NW_022956677.1:0-335 GCF_012274545.1 Fukomys damarensis | reverse complement strand
AATGATTTTATGCAAAGTATATAGCTACATGAATAAAAAAGTGTTATTGTGCATTTATGTCATGATCTTTCAATAATAGTTTATACTTTTCTCCATGAAAGTTTGGAATGTCAGTTGTTGTATCTATTTTCCTAATGACGTTGTTTCTTACAAATGTTCCCTTTAAACTTTTCTTTGCACCCAGGCAGGGTGGTGGTAAATCCCTGTAATCCCAGCCCTTCAGGAGTCTAAAGTGGGAAGATTGGACAATTTAGTTATTTATCAAAACATTGTGTCAAACAAACAAAACAAACAGGGGACTGTGATTTAGCTCAGCATGAAGTCCCTGGGTCCCT
>NW_022956676.1:0-537 GCF_012274545.1 Fukomys damarensis | reverse complement strand
TAGTCAGTGTAACTCATATCTTTCTAAACGGCAACTGCCAAATGCCAGCAATTTACCACAACACGGGTTTGTTCCTTGCTCATGCCATAGTCCAAAGCCATTCCCCCACCATTCAAGGGGTGACAATAATTTTCCCAATATCTAGCTTCATGATCCCTAGAGCTTCCTTGGAGTCCTTGCCCGGCTCGTCTCCCTCTAGTCACCTGACAGATGAATGAAAGGAACGTGCAACCTGATGCAGGATGAGGCAGAGGCCTTCCCTGAAGGAGTGCACGTTACTCTGCACAAGTTCCACTGCGAAGTTCCGCTTGTGGCTCCAGCTAGATGCCAAGGGTCTGGAACATGCCTTCTGGTATGCCTAGCAAGCAAATGAAATGGCAGAGAAAATTTACAAAAACGTCTCTGTCACACCTCTGATACTGGAATAACACACACCTAGACACACAGGCACACACACACGTTATGTGTAATTTATTGGGTTTGGGAGATTCTTGGTAAGATTATTTCTCATTGCCTTCAGCCATTCTTTTTTTTTTT
>NW_022956675.1:0-219 GCF_012274545.1 Fukomys damarensis | reverse complement strand
TCCAATGCATCAAAACACAGATGAAATGAAACCAGAAGAGCCCTCCCAAGCAATCTAATTATGCGTTAAAATAAAAATAAAGGAGAGATGATTGTAAACATTTCATCCTAACCTACTACGAAGAAGCCTAGAAAATATTATTTTTTCTAAAAATAACAAAGTGAATCTTCAAATTTTGTTACTCCATCCTAAGCATGAACCTGGGCAGTAGAGACATCA
>NW_022956674.1:0-526 GCF_012274545.1 Fukomys damarensis | reverse complement strand
AGAGTGTTTACCCACTACCATGTCTCTGATGCCTAGGATGGCTTTTGCTATTCTACGTCTCTTATGGTTCCAAGTGAATTTTTGGTTTCTTCTTTCTAGTATGTGAAATATAGTGTTGAAATTTCAATTGTCATTGCGTTGAATATGGACAGCAGTTTTAGTAGTATGGCCATTTTCACTATGTTGATTCTTCCTACCCAGGAGCAGGGGACAACTTTCCGTTTTCTTATATCCTCCTTGATCTTTTTTTCAGAGTGCTGTAGTTTTCAGTGTAGAGGTCTTTTGGTTCTTCTGTTAGATTGATTCCCAGATACTTCTTTTTTTTTGGGTGCTATAGTGAAAGGAATTGTTTCCCTAATTTCTTTCTCAGTGAGTCTGTTATTTGTATACAAGAAGGCTCTTGATTTTTGGGTGTTCACGTTGTATCCAGATACTCTACTGAATCTGGCAATTAAGTCTAGAAGTCTTTTGGTGGAGGTTTTTGGGTCTTCAATGTACAGTATCATATCATCAGCAAATAATGATA
>NW_022956673.1:0-244 GCF_012274545.1 Fukomys damarensis | reverse complement strand
TGTCTTCTTTATTTTGCAAAATTTCTGTTCATACCACTGGCTCATTTTCATTAAAATTATTTGATTTTTAAATGTTATTTATAGTCACTATTAATATTCTGCATTCCTTTTATATTATGGGTATTATACCATAAGCTGATAAATAGTACTCAAATATTTTCTCTCATTTTATAGGTTGTTGTTGCTCTGTTAACTCCTCCCTTTTCTGAGCAGAAGATTCTATTGCATTTGTGATAGTTCTGCA
>NW_022956672.1:0-203 GCF_012274545.1 Fukomys damarensis | reverse complement strand
TTTTATGTTTGATGCAGAAGTGTCATCAGACAGATTTCCCAGGATAAAGAAGTGAAATAAAGCAGGGTAACACTTCATTGTGTTAAGTTGAAGCCTGATGGGGAAGTATCTCATAGCAGCCTTGATTGCATTTCCTACGTAAAGGCACAGGGCATTTCTTCCTGTGTTTATTAGCCATTCTCACATACTTTCTTTTTTGTTTG
>NW_022956671.1:0-240 GCF_012274545.1 Fukomys damarensis | reverse complement strand
GTAAGTAAATTACATAGTAAACAAAAATAATTTAGAACAAATTCCTACAACATATTTTTCAAGACAAAGCTAAAGCAAATAACATGGAAATGCTGGAAGTAAAATGATGGAAAGAGATACTACAGGCACAGTTTAACAAAATCAGATTTGCAATTTTCTTTATAGTATTCTTTAAATTCTTATGGTAATTTACAATATACCATAGCATTTTTTAAAATGTATATCAACATGTCATTTCTA
>NW_022956670.1:0-249 GCF_012274545.1 Fukomys damarensis | reverse complement strand
GTATTTTTTTATTAAAAAAAATTCCTGAGAACCAAGTTCTTTGCTATTCAAGAAAACGGTACCGTGGTAGATGTTGCCTATTTTTTGTTTTGTTTTAAAAATATTTTCCAGGGTACACTTTTCAGACATGACCCCAGTGCTATCTGTGTGTATATCCTAGCACGGTGGTGGCGAACTTATGTCACATGTGCCACAGCAGGCTGTTTGTATCATTGAAAGCTCTAAAAGGTTCACCATCACTGTCTTAGA
>NW_022956669.1:0-480 GCF_012274545.1 Fukomys damarensis | reverse complement strand
GTTCTTCATGGCATGATAGCTCATTCTTCTTAGCACTGGTATTTTATCATCTGGATGGTCCTCAGCTGATTTATCCATTCACCTCCTAAAGAACATCTAGGTTGTCCAGGTTTCGGCAATTATAAAAAACAAACAAAAACTGCTCTTAACATCCATGTGTAGGTTTTGTGATAAATGCCAGGGTGCACAATTGCAGAACAAATTGTAGAGAATTGGTGCAATTTCTTTAAATATTTGTCCACCAGTGAGAAACCATCTGGGCCAGGTACTCTTGATTGTTTCTTATTCTGCATCCTGGCAATTGTGTGAGCGTCCATTTCATGTAAGTTTTCAAGCCTGGGCATAGAGTTGCTCACCATATTCCTTTGTTCTTTTAATGACCATGGGATTGGAGTGATGTCCCCACCTTCTTTTCATAATTTGCATGGATGGAGGCTTATCAATTTTTTCTCTTCAGAGAATCAGCTTTTTGTTTCATTT
>NW_022956668.1:0-591 GCF_012274545.1 Fukomys damarensis | reverse complement strand
ACGGCACTAACAACCTGTTTGTATAATACCTCCTTCATATAATGAACCCTTTTCTTCTAAACTCTAACCTCTGTAAAAAGACATGATTACTATTACTGATTTATCTCAAGGCAAGCATTTGCTTATACCAACATGACAATAATGTATTTGCATTTTTCCTAGTTCTCACTGTTCTTTGCAAATGGCATAATATATCACTTATCACTGTATCCCTTCACTGATACTACATATGAAATCATTTTGATGGTTGAATCTAGTTGATAGATTGCCTGCAATATGCAAAACATTCTGAAGATTTGAAGACTTGGTTCTTGCTTTTAGGAGGCTTAAAAGCAGGAGGAAACAGAAAATATTTGTTAATAAAGGCAGTCTGAGTTAGTATATGATAGAAACACCAAGAATTAGAAATTTTAGTGGAGAGAGATCTCAGAGTGATAGATTGTTTTTACCCATGCCATCTTGTAGCATTGTCATAATTGGGTCTGATTTTCCCTGTTAAGGTACTTTCATGTGACAGTTACTTTGTATTGAAAAACAACTTCCCTTTTCATTTTTTTCCAGAGGGTTACATAAGTCCCTGTAGCACCCACT
>NW_022956667.1:0-1429 GCF_012274545.1 Fukomys damarensis | reverse complement strand
CATGGCTTCATAGGCATGCAGAATGCAAGAGTTATGGGGTCATGCAGGATTCCACCCAGATTTCAGCAGAAGGATTGGGAGGCCAGACAGCGTGTGAAGCCCTAAGAGTGAAACTGAAAGTGTAGTGGAGACCCCAAGACGCTTCAGAAGCCAGGAGTATGGAACATCTGATGAAACCTCCAAGGAGTGAGTAAAGCCAGCCCAAGAGAGGAGCCATGAGGGATACAACCACTCACAATGATCATTAGGGCACAGTGCTCACCAGTGGTTGGTCCACTGCTGAGTTTTTAGTTAAATGTGATGCTGGGAGGTACAGCCTGGGTGAAGGAGGCAGGACACTGAGGGTGGAGCTTGGGAGGCTGTATCTCCCTCCTTCTGCCTTTTCTGCCTTTGCTCTCTCTGCTATCTGTCTGCCATGCCATGAGTAACTTTCTTCTGCCATGCCCCTGTACCATGCTGTCTTGCCTTGAAGCCAGCTTCTACAAACTGAGTGAAAATATCTCCTCAGGTACTGTACCTCAGTGAAGAGAAAGGGACTAAGGCCCCATGGGGCCAGGCAGTGCCCTGAGCCCTTTTGGGGAGAGGGGATTGGGGATTGAACTCCAGAGCGCTCTACTACCCAGCCATATTCCTGGCCCTTTTCATTTTTTATTCTTTAATACAGTCTCACTAAGTTGCCCAAATTGGCCTCAAATTTGTATCCTTCTGCTTCAGCCTCCTTAGAGTTGGAATTACAGACATGTATCATCATGCCTAGCATAACCTAAGCTTTTTACATATATTAATACTGTGAGGGAGGGCTGGAGATTTAGCTCAGTGGCACCACACCTGCCTTGCAAGGACAAAGTCCTGAGTTCAATCCCCAGTATGGAGGAAAAAAAAAAAAAATACTGTGAGGCGAGTACTGATAATATCCTCATATTATGGATGAGGAAACTGAGGAAGCAAAGCATTACTGAGTCATGATCTACAGCTTGTAAGAGGCACAGCCAGGATATGAACACATTAGGGAGAAACAAACATTTAACAATTACTTTGGGGTACGATGCTTGTTATGAAGGATAGGCAGTACAGATTCAATTAAGCAAAGGAACTAGACTTAGTCTGAAGAGCTGAGATAGGCTAACTGCTCCCTTTATTTTTCCTTTTCAGTTGTCTTTTCCCATCTTCCATGCTCTCTCTGCTTGCTTGGATACACTCATTCAGCTACAACCAAAGGTCCTGAGGGACCCAGGGAAATTATTCACCTCTTCATCTGTCTCTGTTGGGAACACAAATCTTTCCTCCTTGCTCAGTACTTGACAATTTCCTCTTTGTTAAAGTATGATCTTTATTTTCTTGCTTTTAGTAACTTGAAGTCTCTACAAAAACTAGTAAGGTTTGATGGTACAGTTTCACTTTAAAAGTAGCTACTAATGGCCAGAAGGAC
>NW_022956666.1:10652-11015 GCF_012274545.1 Fukomys damarensis | reverse complement strand
ACTTCGAACGCACTTGCGGCCCCGGGTTCCTCCCGGGGCTACGCCTGTCTGAGCGTCGCTTGATGATCAATCGCCAGCCCCTGTGGGGGGGTTGTTGTCGGGCCTCCTGGGGCCCCTCTCCCCTCGGTGGGGGTGTGGGTGCGGCTGGGGGTTTCCTCGCAGGGTCCCTCCTCTGGGTCCCTCCATCCCCCTAAGTGCAGACTTGGTTCCGGTGTGCCCCGCTGCCCGTCTGTCCGTGTCTGCCTCCCTCCCTCCCTCCTACATACACTGTGCCTGGTGGGTTCACGTCCCACCCCTACTGTCCCTTCCTCGCGCCCCCGCCACCTCCCCAGCCACCAGCTGAGGGGGCATGGTGCGTGTGTG
>NW_022956666.1:9382-9797 GCF_012274545.1 Fukomys damarensis | reverse complement strand
GGCCGTGCTTCCCTCCACGTGGGGATCTTGCCATACGTGCCGCATGTGGTCTCGGCAGAAGGGTGTGAGGCTGGTGGTGAGTGGTCCGTCCTGTGGGGTCGGTTGGTGCTCCTCTCCCTGGGTGCTGTCACGCGGCGGGTCTCGGGGGTGCTGTGTGGCCCGTGGAGGGGGAAGCCCGGTTGTTCCCGGGTCGGTCTGGGTCGGGATGCGTCCCGGCGGTCGCCGGTGTTGGGGGTGTGGAACCAAACTCGGGACTGCCCTGTCGCCCCCCACACCGTGTCGTCTGGGTTGTGCGCCCTGCCCTCCAGACCGCCTGGCTCGGCTGGCTCCCTCCCATGGAAGGTGAGAGCCCTCCACTGGCGCCCCGTGCTGCATCGTCGTGCCTCAAGGTGGGGTGTCATCTGCCCGACCCCCC
>NW_022956666.1:0-9051 GCF_012274545.1 Fukomys damarensis | reverse complement strand
CCGCGCGGTGGCCATTTGGGGGGTGGTCGGTGGTGGCGGTCGGGTGGTGGTGCGCTTGCACTGCCGCCTCCCTGCCCCACCTCACCCGTCTGTACTGGGCCCTGCTGCCCACTGTGTGCATGCCACCAGCTGCACTGTCCCCTCCCCGGTGGAGCGGGTCCTGCCGGCTATGTGCCCCTTGGCTCCGTCTGCCCGTCTCTCCGCCTCCTCTGACGACACCGACGTCCAGTCGCCTGAGTGGGGGAGTGGGTGGGTGCGGGTGTTGGGTGTGCGGCACGCTGGCGTGTCCTCCTTGGGCCCGGTCGTCTGTGCGTGGGCCCTCCCCACTCTGATTGTCCTCTTTCCGCTCCCACACTCATGTCGGCGGTGAGGGCTCGGCTGGGGTCTCCCCTGCTCGGGGGGACCCCGTCCTCCTCCCTTCTGTGATGTGACCTCAGAGCAGATGTGGCGACCCGCTGAATTTAAGCATATTAGTCAGCGGAGGAAAAGAAACTAACCAGGATTCCCTCAGTAACGGCGAGTGAACAGGGAAGAGCCCAGCGCCGAATCCCCGCCCCGTGGTGGGGCGTGGGAAATGTGGCGTACGGAAGACCCACTCTGCCAAGATCTCATGCTGTGACCCTGTTACCACACTTGCACATTCCAACCGCCAGAGTGTACAGTGTACAAGGGACTAGGAAAGAGTGAAACACCATACTTCAGAATATGGACACAAGATATTAAACAATTAGCAAAATGACTACATCCAAAAATCTGGCATGCAATTACTTTAATTGATCCACATATGTAAGAGCATCTTAAAACTGACAAACAAAAAAGAGCCATTGTCATCTCCTTCAGTACAGAAACAGCTGATGTGTCAAAGGCCAAGAGCGAGCTAGGCACAGTGCCACAATGTAATCTTATCTCAGCACTCTGGAAAGCTGTGGTGGGAGACCACAACTTCAAATTCTGCCTGGGCAACTCAGTGAGGGCTGGGAATGTAGCTCAGGGAATAGGGCCTGGGTTCAATCCCTAGGTCCAAAGAAAGAAAGAAAGACAGAAAGAGAAAAGGGGAAGGAATGAGAGAGGGACAACTTACTTATCAGACATGTGGTATAGCCCTCAAAGGCTCACCTGTTGAGAGGCTTGGTCCCCAGGTGGTGGCAGCAGGAGACAGTGTGGACCTTTAAGAGGTGTGGCCTTATGAGAAGCTGTCCTGAGTCCAAAACCAGTAGGCAAGCTAGAAGCTCAGTCAGGGCCTCTGTATCCCTCCGGAGGCAGAATTCTTCACCTCGAGGAAATCCTGGCTTCCACACTTAAGACCTTCAACTGATTAAATGAGGCCCACCAGGACTATAAGAGTGATCGTAAAGTCACTGGATTGCAGACACTAATCCCTTTTACAAAACATGTTCACAGCAATCGCCAGACTAGTATTTGACCGAGCAATGGCACCATGGCCTCACCAAGGTGACACAGAAAGTGTAATACCACATACCGTAGACATCTATAGGACTAGAACAGTCAGGACAGGATAGCATGCAGGTGTTGTCAGATCCAGATTTTGGTCCCTCTGGTCCTAGACTTGCCTTCCTCAGTGAGCAGCCTCCATGGGACAGTTCCCTGTATTGGGTCCACCAGGGGCCATCAAGTTCCAGCTCAGTTCCCAGCACTCTGAGGGCCAGGGCAAGGTCAAGTCTGGCCCGGGGCAGCTTGACTCAGCAAGACCCTGTCTCAATATAAGCAAGACCCTGTCTCAATATAAAAGATCAAAGAAGAGCACACAGCCCAAGTCCTGGCCATGTCACTTGGCAGTGTAGTATCTGGGGGACTCTACTTTCATAAATTAAATCTTCTAATGTTAGGAATTTGTTTTATCCTCGATCCTCAGCCTGAAGCATGGGCTCTTGTCTGAGTTTCCAGTCTGCCAGCCTTGGTTTGGGCCCACCAGCCCCACAGCTACATAAGTCAGTTCCCCAAATCTCTCCCGCACACTCCTCACAGGACTGGGTTCTGGCGAATGCTGCACCTTGCTGAGTAGCAGCCACAGCATCTGTGTGACCTCAGGCATCAGGCCATTGTATGGCCGTGTGACACACACCCGGTCCCCTCTGTCGTGCTAGTGGCACATCCCAGGTGGCAGATGTGACCCGAGTGCCCTGATACTCCATCTCTGTGGGCAGAGGGCTCTGCAGTGGGCAGAAAATGAAGTAAAGAAGTGCCGTTTCCATGGTGATGACCCAGTCCAGGGAGGGAACTCCTGCCAGGACACACTGGCTGCAGCAGAGGACAGGGAAAGAGGGGAAAGACGATCGACGACCAGCAAGGACTCCCAGCGGAAGAAGGTAAGAAAACATGGTCTTTAATACACTTAACAAGCCCAGGTGGGCGACCTCACTGTAATCAGGCCATGTCCACGGGAAGCCAGGACTGAAATCGCAGTGGTCTCTCCCATCTTCCTCTCCAAGTTCACACCTTGGTGAGTGGCTGCTGAGCATTCACCTTCGCGATGTCAAGTTGATACTGTAGACCATCTTCTGGATTTTCTCTTCATTCCTCAGGATATTGGCCTTCACGGCACAGATCTTCTCCTGTTGGTCTTTGACCTGCTGCTCCAGCTCGGCCAGCTCTGCCTTCAGCGGCTCCACAGCGCAGTCCGTGATGCTGATAGGAAATGGGGCGGCGTGTCAGTCTCAGGGCCCAACACACACCACTTCTTAACAGAGACACCATGGACAGCAAGTTCCAGCTCGGCCAGCTCTGCCTTCAGCGGCTCCACAGCGCAGTCCGTGATGCTGATAGGAAATGAGGGGGCGGCGTGTCAGTCTCAGGGCCCAACACACACCACTTCTTAACAGACACCATGGACAGCAAGAGAACACCGACCTCCTCCAGAGAGAAAAGGGCACAGTGCAAACTTCCTCGGGTAATGCCACGACTGGAAAGCCGCCCACCCTGCACAAATTTATTTAAATTTCTAGGACCCCTAGTGAAGCCAAACATGAGATTCACTTCAACAGAAGCTTCTGTTTCTCCAGTGAGGGGTGTGACGTCCTGACATCACAACCCAAGAGCCGAGGGACAGCAAGGAAGGCGTGGCAGAGTCCCCAGGGGCACTGAGGACAGAGCCTGGACCCCGCCCCCAGGACAGGCTTCCCTGCCAGGGGGTTTCAGGTTCACTGGCTTGGCACAGTGACCGCCGGAGTCCCTGCAGCTGTCGGGCTGGATTCTGGGCGGGATTTACACGGGAAAGATAAAACCAAAATCAGCTTTCCCTCTAGGTTTTTTAAACCTACAAATTAAAATTAAAACTGAAATAGAAAATATAGGAGCAACAGTTCTCAGCTGTCCCACCACAAATTTTAGCATAATCAGGTCTTATAAGGAAGAAATGCCTGGCGTGATTTTTCCTAATATTTAAAAGCAGTTATCACGATACAATAGGCATTGATAAACTCTTGGTAATATTCTAGCTTCCTACACATTATCTACCTTAAATTTTAAGGGACTTGTAAACACTTAAGAGTTGGTAAGCTTACATGCTTACAGACTGATTACCTGATTACAAGTATAGGGAATCAAACCTCTCACTAAAAGAAACTGTACTTCTTAGTGACTATTACATTTCTTTTAAAGTGGCAATTTTAGATGGACTTACCAGCATTTTCTCTACAGTGAAAAGTACTTTCATGGCCGGGGATTTAGCTTATGGTGCGTGCCACCGCCTGCCTCGAAAGTTACAAGGTCCCGAGTTTTACCCCCCAGTACCCCCGAAAAAAGTGCTTTTAAAGTAGGAACAGTTAAAAAACTTCAGCGCTGTGTGTGCAAACATGAAGCCTGCCTCTTGGAGTGCGGACAGTGAGGAAGAGATTTCTCATCCCCTCTGGGAGGGAGGCAGGAAGGAGGGTCCAGAGGGAATGCCCAGGGGAGCTTTCTCCTGAGCTGTGCAGACAGCAGCCCAACCCATCCTTGCCCGCCCCCCCACCCCACCTCTGCTCCTTCTGCAGTGCCTCCGCGTGCTGCCTGTTCTCGCCGTGCCACAGCTGCAGCTCGTGCTGCATGGCGTCCACGTCCTCCTGCAGGTAATCCATCATCTTCCCCAGGGGCAGCGCACTCTTACACAGGGTCTGGATGGACCCGCGAAGCTTCTCAATCTCCTTGCAAACGATGTCTTTCTCCTTCTTCCACGCTGACTCAAAGAGCAACTTCTCCTGCAGCCAGGGCGCCAGAAAGAAAAAGAAGCATCCTCAGACCTGCGGCAGGGCAGGACGGCTCCAAGCAGGGAAACCGGTGCTCCTAGGATATGGAGCCGCTGGGCCAAGCCGCCCATCAGGAGACAAGGTCTGCCTGGCAATCCCAGTAAGCGGACTTGCTGCTGCCATGGTCACAAGAGCTCCCAGCATGGACATTTTCCCAGGACTGGCCGAGGGGGCCTGACCCTGCCATTATCTCACTAAAAAAGAGGTAATGGCTACAGAAGTGCTCTTAGCTTTTTTTTGGAGGTGCTGCAGATCGAACCCAGGGACTCTACCACTGAGCTACATTCCCCAGACACCCCCAACACACACAACTATTTCTCTGGAGTTTGAGACAAGGTCTCACTGAGCTCGCTACCCTGACCTCAAACTTGGGATTCTCCTGCCTCAGCCTCTGCAGCACTCCTGGCTATATAAATCCCTTTAAATTGAAATGCTAAATGACTAAAACAGATTCAATGCATGATAAACTACTCTGACAAAACCACAGTGCTGACACCCACCCACGAGGAAGGCTAAGTGCACACTGCCCTTGCCCTGGTACGATGGACAACACAAGGCTGTTCCGGGTGGGCTTTGTGGGAAAGGAACCCATGCAAGTGTCCGCAGCTGGGGGCCGAAGTGCAGAAAGATGCAGAGTGGCTGACCAGGGCCCCAGTGCTCTGGTGACCTTGTGAAACCCTCAAATCTCTGCCGTGGAACCAAGAGGGACCTGGACTACTAACATTAAAGTCTAAAGTTTTAATTTAAGATGTTAAGAATTTAAAACAAGGCAGCCTTGGACTGGGGTGCGAATCGCTGGAGAGACCCTCACTGTCGTCCTAAAGGCACAGGAACACACTGCTGGAAACATCAGAGTTCCTCGCTTTCCAAAGCTCTCGTACACTAAGGTGGTAGGGTGGAGGTGGCTGGAGGGTGGGGACAAGCACAGCCCAGACCCTCTGGCATCCATTGAGTCACAGGCCCAGTGCTGCCCACCGGCAGCTGCCCAGCCACATGCCTAGTCTGCACAAACGTTAACAAGGAAATGAAATCTGAGGCTTCCACACCACACAGGGTATCAGCCTTATGAAATATTAATTTCTGGAAACAAAGAACAAAAATGCTGAAAATCTGTCCTCACACAAAACAGAACCACGAGCATCTAGAATTCAGATCTGGGGGCTCAGCCAAGCCCCCCACCTCTGACAGCCTGGGAGCCAGGCCCAGCGCCCTGTGCCTCAGCGTCCCCGCAGCAAAGTGGAAATGACAGTGCTCACCCCAAGGTAGGACTCCGCCATCACGTCAGAAGCGTGGGCTCGCCCTCCTGGCTGGCCAGCGTGGCTGGGGCTCTGCACACCAGGGACCATGCTGTGAGACAAGCCAGTGGGCGCGTTCCTTCCCTTTAGGGGACCCTCCCCGCCCATCTTAAAAATATGGTGACCCTGGCTATGACATGAATCCCCAGCTTCCTTTCCTTCCCGAGAGACCCGCGATGCCGAGCATGGGCCCTGCTGGCCTGGCTGCACACCTTGGCAAAAGTGGGCAGCACAAAGCCATCCACTTAGCGCAGGCTACTGATGCCAAACAGCTATCCTGGCATGGCCCAGCATGTGGACGCCACCTGATGGCTTCACACACCATTGTGTACCTGATGCTGTGCATGCATCCACACATTCAGGAAATGCTTCCAAGACTTCCATGAACCATTACTTCTGCGACGTAACACTACTCGCCTTTTGCTACATACACATTTGGTCCCAGAAATCTGAGCCTCTGTGTTTACAGTGATTTTAAAATTTACAATTATTTATTGTAAGTCAGACAAACATGGACGGTAGAGATTTGCTTCTGCAAATCGTAACTGCAGCGCTTCAGAGAAGGGCAAAACATACCTCCTCTCTCCAAGCAGGAGCCGCCACAGGACAGGGCCGTCCACCCTGCAGCCTGGGGCTCTGCCACTGTCCCACCCTCAGGAGCACAACCAGCTCTGCCCTGCATTTGGCAAACCCACACAAAAACCTGAAAACTGCAGGGCAGATAGTTGGTAATAAATCAAAGAATATCACTCTCCAAGGATCTCAGGAACTGATTTATATGCAAGCTATGAAAAAATTTGCTTTGTAAACAGAGGATACTTGCTTTCAAGTTATTAAAAACAGTGCAGGGCAGATAGTTGGTAATAAATCAAAGAATATCACTCTCCAAGGATCTCAGGAACTGATTTTATATGCAAGCTATGAAAAAGTTTATTTGCTTTGTAAACAGAGGATACTTGCTTTCAAGTTATTAAAAACAGCACAGGCCCACAATATTTATTCTGAAGGTCCTCTCTATCCAGAATTCTCCATTTCCACACAGGTCAAGTTGGAGCCCTCCCACACACACAATAGTCCCCAATCAAACACTTCAACCTTTAAGGGTACCACCGAGCAGGCTGTGAAACAAACACACCGTGTAACACACACACACACACATAGGTCGACACCTGCTCCCATCACCAGAGCAGGAAGCCCCCCCTGTGGTCACCCCTGCCTGACTCCCAACGGCCCGCTGAGTTCCAATCCAGAGCAGTGGTGCCACTGCCCTGCTCGCAAGCTTGTTCTGAGTCCAGTGAAGACGCCTAGCACAGATTCCCCTCGTGTGTGTGCCTTTTTCAGCCAACACTTTGCTCATGAGGCACCTGTTACATGGTTTTGTCTCTGTGTTGATATGTCATAAACGAATGAAATACAGCCGCTTACTATTCATCCAGTCTCATGCTTGCGGGTGTCTGGATTATTTTTTACCTGGGGCTACTACAAAAATACAACTGTTGGATAATTACCCGATTATGTAGACTGCAACCACCAGTTTTTGCTGAGTAAATATGCATGTTTCCAACTTTGTGACATAATGCCAAACCATTTTCTAAAATAGTTTTAGAAATTTACATTTTTTTTTCTTTTTACAATATTGAAGGTTGACTGAACACAAGGCTTTTTGAAGGCTAGGCAAGCACTCTACACTGAGCCACATCCCCAGCCCTTTATAAATTTCCATTTTGAGATAGATTAGGGATGCAATGTAAGTTGCCTAGGCCAGCCTTGAACTTGTTATCCTCCTGCCTCAGCCTCCTGAGTATCTGGGATACAAGGGTGTGCCCCTGCATACAGCTGTATGAAATATTTTTCATGAGCCTATATTTCACTTCTACGCATATAAAGGAACTGTCACATCTACACCTACATCATTTCTGCAATCTGACAACGACAGGTAGTAACTACCAAACTACTTCACAGGCAGTGGGAACAAAACCACCAGCCCAAGTCAGAAACATGCCAGTAAAGGGGCTCATTACAGCAGCTACATGGTGACAACCTTGTAATGTAGACATCTGAGCAGCGAGACAGAACTCCAAGGGGCCAAAGCCATCAGTGGCATCCCAGCTCGGTGACTTACTGTCCACACGTCCTCAACAAGGTAAGGCTGTGCCTCAGTTTCCCAACCAAGGAACACCCATCTCACAAGTTACTATAAGGAATAAGGGGATGTATGCAACCCCAAGACACTAAATACTCTAGAAATGTCAGCTATTTTTATAATCTTCATGTCTACAGGTACAGAAGAACCAATGGTGAACTGTAGGAGAAATGCACACGCAGCAAAGCACCATGCACATGTGCTGCTTGCACCAACAGCACAGTGCCTGGGAGGTGGTGCCGCAGGCCTGAGGCATCAGGGCTTTTACAAGGCAGTGCACCTGCAAGACTGGGGCACCAGCCAACCCTGCTGGCTCCAAGCAGGGTCTCGGGAACCAAGGGGAATGCATAGCTCTTCCTAAAACTAAAGGTGTTCATCGGAAATGAAACTGAATCCCACTGGGGCAAGAGATGTGCTTAAGTGTGCAAGGCAAAAACAACCCCACCATGCCATGCAAACTGAACAAAACCAAGCGATGTGGGGCACGGAACTTGGGCCATGGAAACAGTGGGGTGTTCGTGCTGAAGTCCAAAGCAGCCTTCCTGTCCACCCTCAGATGCAGGATCTGTGAGAAGCTGAGCTCCCCAAGAGGCTGAACTAATGAAAGTAAATAAATGAAAGCAGGAAGAAGAGAACTCCATGGGTGTGGGCTGGAGCAAGTTCAGTACGCTGCCAGGTGGGTCAGAAAAAATGGGACAATCAGAATCCAGGAATTATCTAGCAAATTCAATTCAGAGCATACTGAAGGCACATGGAGTAACAGTTGAGAGGGCAAGATTAGAGGCCTTTGTTAAGATTCTGGACACAGTTTGTCCATGGCTATGTAATAAGGCAGAAATAAATACTGAAGTATGGGAGACAGTCGGAAACCAGTTGGATGAAGCCCTTCTGGCCGAGCCTAATCGTTTCCCAGAAGGTGCTCCTTTTTATTGGGCTTTGTTAAACGCAGCTCTCACGACCCCAACCAAAAAGGAAATCTTGGAAGCCTTAGAGAAGGTGCATGTAGGGTTAGAACAAGTTAGAGAGGAGCGCTCTCAGACTTCAGAGTCCCCTGAATCCGGAAAATGTCCCCTTTCACTTGAGCCCCCTGAGCCTCCGGATTCCGGAGGACCTCCTGTAGCACTATATCCCAGTTTTGAGGCTTTTCAACAAAAACTTGAGCGTCCACCTCCTTCTGCGCCCCCTCCCACTCAGAGGGAGGCAAACCTGGCTCAACTGCGCACTATTAATCAGGAGCTCAGTGAGGAACTTCAGCTGAGGCAGCAGATCTCATGCCTCTCGAGCAGACTTGCATCTCTTCATGCCTCACAGGCCAGGCCTACCAATGAGACCAATGGTAAAGACCCCATAACATCTGAAGGGTCTCAAGGCA
>NW_022956665.1:0-256 GCF_012274545.1 Fukomys damarensis | reverse complement strand
ATTATAATAGAAAAGACTGAAAAGTAGACATATCCCAAGTAGCAATAAAAATTTTTAGAGGAAATTGCATATAAATAGTACTGATAAAATTTAAAGCTTTTAGGAAATGATTTCACAGAAAAAATATACATCATCCAAAATAACTCAAGAATAAATAGAAAATCTAAATAGGTTTATAACCATTTAAGTTGTATGATAACTATAAAAATAAATCTGTAGAGAATTTTACTAAAATAGTATATCTTAATTTTAATAA
>NW_022956664.1:0-296 GCF_012274545.1 Fukomys damarensis | reverse complement strand
TATTCAGGGTTAGGATTTGAGCATATGAATTTTGAAGAAGACAGATCACCCCCATTATGATCTATTCCTATCTTCTTCCATAAGCTGATTGTAGGTTTATTAATACACAGAGATTTTTGTTTGAATCCTTAAGCTGGGATGTGAAGATTGGAGAGGAGGTAGAGAAGCAGAGAGGATCACTCAGTAGCTTCCTAGTCCCCCAGATTTACTGATTAAAATTACTAAATACTAAATTACTAAGAGGTGTAGGAGAAGTGGGAAGGGTAGGGGAAAAGAAATAAGGGAAAAGAAAAAAA
>NW_022956663.1:0-1562 GCF_012274545.1 Fukomys damarensis | reverse complement strand
GGCCTCTTGTGTCTTAAGCCTTAGGGTGTCTCGCGCATTTTTAGCAGAGGTGGGACGCTTTAGTAACTCCCATATGCCATACCTTCATGATGGTAGAGCTCCAAGTTTGAAATTTCAGGGCAGGAGATCCAGCATAGATGATTCTTAGGACTTTTTGCTCAATGACTTTTCAGAACGAAGCCACTTTTAACAGTTTCATAATCTTTCTAGTTCCAAATATATGATATGTAAAGTTTCTCCATGGCCTAGTGGTTAGGATGCCTGGTTTTCACCCAAGTGACCCGAATTCAACTCTCAGTGTTAGAATGCGGAGACTTTATCCAAATGTCACGTTATGCACCCAAAGCAACGTATGATCCATATAGGCAATGCGTTAGTGCTCATGCTCCAAGGGAAGAAGGTTCACGGGATGGCTGTGCTACTGAACATTCTGATGCTTTATACCGAGAGGTGGCTCACGTGACATGTCGCTGTTCTTAGCACGAAGCGGGTGGTGTGCATGTGTGTGCACAAGGGCAGGTGTGTCCCAAGCACACGTGTGATGTGCATGAGGTCAGTCCCCATTCAGGTCAGGTGAAATAAGAAGAATTTCTTAATGAAAGATGCAGCTTAGGTGCATGATAAATCTTTGCAGCTTACCTCATTGTTTGAAAATGTCTTGCTTGTGAATTTGCTTACTCACTAAAATATGTTGCCCCCAAATCATGACTTGGTTCTTGAGTATGCACAGAGCACTGAAAATTTTTGTTGGTACAAGTTAGAGATGCATAACAATCCCACTTGTCATAGGGAATTGAACCTTCACATGATGTATCTTGCTTCCTCTTCTTTCCCCTTCCCTTCCTTCAACCCCTTGTCCGTCCTTGTGGAAATTGTCAGTTACTGGATGTACATACTCCTAGCCGTGGTAGGATAATATACCCTGCCTTCCTATTTCAGTGCTCATGCCTTAAATAAGTATTTGCTGGTGTGTATTTCTGTAAAAAGCCTTTCATGCTTTTGTGCATTTTGAAGTGGTTGAGTTAGCTGTTTAAAATGACCTCCAAGCACAGTCCCAAAGTTCCACACGTTGTTACCGAAGACAGGGAAATTGTGCCGCAGCATGTGGGGAAAATATCCATGTCAGTGAAGCCCGATTCAGGGTGCTGGGGGTTCAGTAAGTTCAATGCTAGTCAGTATTAATCACCAGTGAATACTAAATGTCGTGCCTTTAAGTAAAAACACACACAAGGTGAAGTTATGCATTGATCAATCAATAAGAAATGTGTGATTGGGGTGCACAGAGACATGACCCCGAGCCGCTCTGATGGGGAAAACTATAAATATCAAAAACCTATAAAGTGTTACAATGTGAAATGGCTTCTGCTGCCTCTAACAGTGTTTATTTGTATAGCTCAGAACTAACAGGCACCAAAGACACTAATTGCTGAATGAGGCATCCATCTGACCCTAAGATAACAGGGTCAGCAAGACCTTGAGCTCCAAAGAGACTGGAGCCACATGATCGTAAGAGTGTCTGGATGAAAGGACCCATTGCTAACATTGGCTCCCCTGACCCTGAA
>NW_022956662.1:0-213 GCF_012274545.1 Fukomys damarensis | reverse complement strand
ATGTTGATCTTCTTCTTGCTATTAAGAGGGATAACTATCTTTTTTCCCTATTGCACACTTTCCTTCCCTCCTATCCCATCTCTTTCAATTGGAAGGAAATAATAGAAACAACATTTTGTAATGGGAGAGGGGAAGAAATATTGAAAGGAGAAAAAAAGAGCATCAAGATATAATATGCACAGGTACAATTTCCCTATGAAACATGATCACTAT
>NW_022956661.1:0-223 GCF_012274545.1 Fukomys damarensis | reverse complement strand
ATATTTTTCCATCTTTATTCACTAAATATTTTTGCTTGATATCTTATCTTCTCAATATTTTATGTATTTACTTTTTATACTCAGTATATTTGCAAGCCTATCTGAAATTGTGACTTATAAAACAAATAATGTATACCTTTTGAATACATAAAATACAACTCCTGAAATTACTAAATGTGTGAAACTGAATTAGGTAACGTGAAGTCCTAGCATGCATGGTGAA
>NW_022956660.1:0-564 GCF_012274545.1 Fukomys damarensis | reverse complement strand
ACATTTGCCCAGTTGCCACGTGGAGAATGCTTGGTATTTCTCCACTCGAATGAGAATATTCATCATATAGTTTACAATTCAAACATAAGAGTCAAGATATATAAAAACTCATCTTTTAACTACCTACTCACAAATGTGGCTTATGCATACTTGGCATATTAAAATCAGAGTGGAAATTATGCAGAGAACTATAAAATTCCTACATCTACAAACAACCGAGTAATGCCACAGCAAAAGCTTGTGTTTGCATCGATGAATTTATGCTCAAAGATAGATGGTGCTCAGCTGTCGTGTTTTCTGGATCTCAGTTTTGAGAGCTACTGATCCTCATGGAAGTAAAATTACTCACTCACTATAGAGCACTGGTGCCACCCATCCTCCCCATGACTGGCAGCATCCTACTGCCAGCTCCAAAGAAGTGTTTTTTAAATTATTCTAAAACTTGCTACGGGTCTCGCTGAGCTGCAAGTATACTGGCGAAGAGCATGTCAAACTATTTCATATTAAAATAAGAAGAATATATATTTATTTAAGGGAGGAAAAGGAAAACCTGCCTGCTACAGA
>NW_022956659.1:0-1033 GCF_012274545.1 Fukomys damarensis | reverse complement strand
CTGTCTCCACATTACCAGAGTGAGTAACGTCAGCTGGGCTTTCTACCCACCTGGCCCTGCCCTTCACAAGGGTTCTCTCATTTAACCCTTGCTGTAACTGCATGGGGGAGAAGCACCCAGAATGGTGACCATGCATGGGGCTGCCAAAAAGGTCAGCACTGGTCATTACCTCTATGAAGTGACCCCTCTTCTCAAGGAAAACAAGGCTTAGAAAGACAGAAGGTACCTGAAGTCACAGGTGCTAGAAAGTCTGGCTGGATTTGAACCTGCAGATTGGTCTCCATTGCAATGATGAGTTTTTAACTTTATGTTGGTGTGAAAGTGATGACGCATTCCTTAGCAGCCATACCTCAAGTTTTGAGTTCTGGCCTTTCCCCAGCTGGCCATAGATCGGGTGATGCAGCGTGGTACTCTGTCCGTGTCTCTGTCTTTGCTTCCCTGCAGTACTGCGGATCAAACCCAGGGCCTTGCGTGTGCTAGGCGAGTGCTCCAGGCACTGACAGTGGGCCACAGCTCCCAACGCCACGTGATCGCAGGGAGAGCCAGCCGGTTCTGTGTGGTGGCCGAGGAGCCAGGCTGCACGGAAGGTGCGGAGGAAGCTGAGCTGCAGCTGTGTTTACAGCCCCTCCAGGTGCTCGCGTGACTGTCTGAGCTCCACTCCCATCAGATCAGAAGCCAAATTAGATCCTCGCAGGAGCCTGAAGGCCTGTGGGAACTGTGTGTGTGAGGGGCCGAGGCTGCGCTCTCCTTGTAAGAATCTAAAGCACAATGATAGAACTACAGTGCATAGTAAGTATAGTACGCCTATTGTGACATCGTCCCAAACCACTGACTCTACATACCAGTCAGTGGAAAAAGTGTCTTCCATTAAAAAGGGCTGGGATAACACGCCAAACATCACCACTGCTGCTGCAAGGTGTCGCTAACCTGTGAGGTTGGGTGCATTTCCGTGCATATTTTTGTGAATTCTTTTTTTTTTCCTTTGCAGTACTGGGGATTGAACTCAGGACCTTGTGTTTGTGAGAAAGGCACG
>NW_022956658.1:0-793 GCF_012274545.1 Fukomys damarensis | reverse complement strand
AGCTTTTCTAATTCTTATTTATGTTCTTTCATATCTTACATGATCTTTCTTAATGTCTTTTCTTTATTTTCTTTATTTATTATTTAATTAAAGATTGCAAACATACATAACAAGAAATGAAGACACTAAATAAAAATTTCAAATATACATATATATGACAGCAAAAAAAGGATATGAAATAAACAAAAATTTATGCAACACAGACTAATCGAAATACATTATTAGTTTGATATGTTCTTCAAACATTGTTCTTTCTCATTTTCTTATAATATTTTTGAAATAATGTAATTATAAATAAAACAGAGTTACATATTATAGTTGATAAACTATCCTCAAAATTTTATGATTTATAAACTCCTTGGTTTTATTAATTGATAAATATCATATGCTTGTTGATTGTACCACTTACATTTTCTAACAAAATTTCCCACTAAAAAAATATACGTATATTTGAAATCCAAAAGCAACTAAAAAAATTCACATTTTTAAGATCAGATTTTTCTGTTTCTATTTTACTTATCCCATACTTATTTTTATAAGCATAATGATAGAATTTAACACCAATACATATGTAATATTCTTCCCAAATGAATGACTATGAATTAAGTCAAGCATGTAATTTAAAGAAATCATAAGGTTGCCAGAGAAACTATCAATATGCCAAATGTGCACAATCCTACCACATTCATGACCATGTTTCTCATTTAATAGTGCACACATAAGTATAAAAACATACCCCCCACACATGTACACAATGCATATTTTCTACAATACAATATATACTTAGGTATAA
>NW_022956657.1:0-233 GCF_012274545.1 Fukomys damarensis | reverse complement strand
TAATGTGAAACCTAATTTATGAATTTATAGCTCCTTCAGGTGGTCTTCACCTCAGCAGATTTAGTGTTCTGTTTTAATATTTAGTTATTTGATCTATTTTGATTTTAGTTTAATGCATGGTGAGAGATATGGTTTTAGTCTATAGCGTGTGAAAAGTCAGTTTTTGCAGTGCCATTTATTGAGCACCATTTATTGAAGAGGCTATCTTTCCTCCAGTGGCTGTATTGTTCACT
>NW_022956656.1:0-428 GCF_012274545.1 Fukomys damarensis | reverse complement strand
TGTAATATAAAGATGTTAACTATTTAAAACCGGTGTGGTAGTCTTATTTGGATAAAGAGATGATGTATGTTACATTTCTGTGTTTTCGTGAGTTTTAAAAGGTACATTGCAGCCATTTTATGTAGAAAATCTGAAGAGCCTACAGCAAGACAAATGAGAGGCCACTTGGAAGGAAGATGAGAAGAACAAAATAGATAAGTGCCAGAAACTGGGCTGCATAAAATAAGACGTTGAGATCAATAACTTCTTCAAAATGTGAAATGGAGATGAGATTTAGCTTTTCCCTTTGCGATGAGAGCACGGCCTGGCGTGTGAATGCAGGACAGATGCTGGTGGAGGAAGGAGACCAGGAGAGAGTGGGGAGCGGTAGGCCCTGGCAGCTGTGCCCCAGATTAGGTCTGCACCTGTGCCTGCACCTGCCTGGTCTG
>NW_022956655.1:0-208 GCF_012274545.1 Fukomys damarensis | reverse complement strand
ATAGGTATGTCATCTACCTTAGTAACTCCCTCTCTAGTTGGTTTCTTTTTAAAAACAACCTTTTGTTACCATAGAGTTATGTCCTTTGTGCCCATTCATTACATTAATTGTATTTATCTTATAATGTCATTTATTGTTATTTCTATTTTTTGGTTAACTTGTATAAATTGTACATGTTAGAGGGGTGAATTGTGATAATTCAATACTT
>NW_022956654.1:0-212 GCF_012274545.1 Fukomys damarensis | reverse complement strand
GCCGGGTTTGCTGCTTGTTCTCCTCCCTTACTTGCAGGCCCCAGCCAGGGCCAGCTGCAAGATTAGCTCTGACGATAGCCCGAGGCCTCTTGTCCCCATCTCTCCAAAGCAGCCTCAGTCTTTGTGACTTTCATAGATCGGGAACGGCACAGAGGCTCGGGTGACACTAGGTGCCTCCAACATGTCCTAACAGCCCAGGTGACGCCCACCTG
>NW_022956653.1:0-247 GCF_012274545.1 Fukomys damarensis | reverse complement strand
TTCTCAGTGACAGCCTGTTTATGCGGACTGGTGATGTAGGGCTGAAGTTGTCCAGGCCCAGTCCCTGAGGCTTCTCAGAACTCGCTGAGGGAAGGGTTTACCTGCTCCAGTTCCTGCGTCTTTCCTCTTCCTTCCTTCTTTCCTTCCCTCCTTCCTTCCTTTCATTTCTCTCTCTCTCTCTCTGTCTCTGTCTCTGTCTCTCTCTCTCCTTTTCATATTGATCATTCTGCTGTCATCACCAACAATG
>NW_022956652.1:0-266 GCF_012274545.1 Fukomys damarensis | reverse complement strand
TCAGATAACTCAGTGATCTTTGTATATGCCATGGTGACTGCTTGTGCTCCAGTAGGCTTCAGTCGACAGCAGAAACCATGATTAGAAACAGGCAATGACAAAAGTAAACATTAAAGCGATGCCTTTTTTTTTTTTTTGTCCTTTCTTGCATGCTGACCTTTGCTGACTCTTGTCTCCTTTTCACATGACACTTACCAATGTGCACTCTTAGTCAATGCTAGTTGGGAGATTTTGCTAAAAAATTTAGAGTCCTCCATGAAAGTCTT
>NW_022956651.1:0-769 GCF_012274545.1 Fukomys damarensis | reverse complement strand
AGACAGGGTCTCACTAAATTCCCCGCACTGAACTTAAACTTGCAGTCCTCCTGCCTCGGCCTCCCAGAGTGCAGGGATTACAGGAATGCACTACCATGCCTGGCTGGCTCTACTGTCTCTTCTCATTCTGTATTCTCCTTCAAGTGGTCACCTCATCTCCCATAATCACATTCTTTTTCATACCCTGATGCTTCCCATCTTCCTATCTACAATCCTGGGTTCTGAGTTTTCCCGGTCTGAGACTAGCATAGCCAATGCCCAGGTATTTCTATGTGGATGTATTGTAGGTACTTCAGTCTCCACACGCTCAGAGAGGATCTTTTCCTTTCTTGTTGCTTCATATTCTTGGGGATCCCCTTTGTTGATATGGTTATACCTGAGTCACTAACACCACACCAACATTCCAAACCACTTGCCCCATCACTCGTTTTTGTTTTTTTTTTTTTTGTACTGGTGATCGAACTCAGGACCTTGCGTTTGCAAGGCAGTAGCACCATTGAGCTAAATCCCTGCTCCTTATCACTTATTTTTTTGATGAGAATCTTGTTACATGGATATACCTAACTGTAAGAAAGTGTATTAGTTTTCTGTGTAACTATTCACTTCAAACTGTGTAGCTTAAATCACTGAGTCTGTTACTTCCTTGTTGATGGGAGAAAATATATAACACCCATAAGTTAGAGGAGGAAAGGTTTATCTCAGCTCATAGTCTGCAGAGGTTTTAGTCATAATTGGCTGGCTCCAAGGCAGGGCAGCATGACAGAGGAGA
>NW_022956650.1:0-4138 GCF_012274545.1 Fukomys damarensis | reverse complement strand
CCAGACTGGCCTTGAACTCATGGCGATCCTCCTGCCTCAGCCTCCTGGGTGCTGGGATTACAGGCGTGCCCTACTGCACCTGGCTACTTCTCGTATGTAACCAGTGAGGCTTCAACTAGTGTGAAGGGGAAAACATTTTAAACCTTTGTGAAATCCTATGTAGCATGTTAAACGCTCGAGGCCGTGCGTTGTCTTTGCCTCTCTGAGGTGGGCACAGAGGACAAGAGTGGCCCTGGGTGGCTGTTTTTCCACCCTTGTCTGTGACCCGCTGCCTCCTGGGGCCTCGTCTCCTTGAGTGTAAGTTGGGAGAGCTGACCCGGACCCCGGGTTGTCTTCCAGCCCTGACGGGAGGACAGTGGCATCCACATCCACGCTGTGTGTCATGGCAGAGGTGATGGCCTCGCAGAGGGCTGCTGGCCCGGAAGCCAGACTGCTCTGCCTGCTCTGCCTCTCCCGCACGGGCGCTTTCTTATCTCTCCCAGCTCTTTAGAAGTAAGCGCGCCCCCCACCGGCCAGCTGTCATGTATTGGAGCTGCCAATCTGAAGTGACAGCCGCCCTGCTTCCCAGCCCCTGTGGTTCTCTGCTTTGCGGTGTGCTCTGGAAGCCAGGTGAACGTAGGCTTAGGTAGGACGCGGACGGGGCAGTGGAGGGGACGCCGCATGTCTCCTGCACAGTGGCACACAGTTTTATGGCAGTGTGGCTGTCTGCGGACTTTTCCCTCTCCCTCCTTCCCTCTCTCTCTCCTTCCTTTTTTGTGGTACCGGAGCCTTCGGGCACTGCTCTGCACCCCCAGCCTTTTTTTAATTTACTGACAGGGTCTCGCTCAGTTACTAAATTGCTAAATCACCAGGTTGGGCTCCAATGTGTGAACTTCCTGTCTCAGCCTCCTGGAGTGCTGGGGTTACAGACTTGTGCGCCGGGCCCAGCTGGTACTTTCCATTTGAGGGTTCACACAGGACGCCGACCCCTTTAAGAGGTCTCTTATACCAGTGTCATCCAGATTGCAACGTACACACTTAGGGTCTCTCCGGCAACGGTACAAGGCAGTGAAACTGTCTAAAGTTTTTAGTTTTTTTTTTTGTGGTACCGGGAGGTCGAACTCAGGTCCTTGTCTTGTGAGGCAGGCGCCAGAACCACTGAGCTAAATCCTCGACAAGGCACTGCTGCTTGACCAGCCCCCCTACCTAACAATTTTCTTTGTAAGATGATATTGTGAGTTTACCCCTTACTAGGAGAAACAGCTGAATAGGCGGTGCATTAAGTAGGTTTTGACTGCCTACCGATGGATGCCAGTTTCATTGATAGTTTGATGAAAATGAAATGTGCTTTTCCCTCATTTACTTGAGGTGAGTTGAACTCAAGACCTTGCGCTAGGCAGGCAGGCGTGGCACCAATGAGCTAAAGCCCCAGCCCCTCCCTCATTTACTCATTAGTGATCTCTGAAAACAAAGAGAAAATGTGCTCAGCCTCTGTAAGGAAACAGCTATCACGCATAGAGGCTGAGGAGCCAGAGGCCAAGCCCTTTAAACATTTAAAGGACATTTAAGAAATGAATGCCACTGAGACGAAAGAGTTCACCTGGTTTCAAACTCTGCCTTTAGAAAGGCAAGTTGGGAAACTGGTGGACTGGGTCTTGAGTACTTGGACAGGAGGTGGAATGGTCAGGGAAAAATATAATTGTAGGAGAAAATAGTAGCAGTTTGGGGCTGGGAAATGGAACCGAATCCCGTCATTCCAGACTTACGTCGGTGCTGTGAAGACACTGATCAGAGGGGACACTGGTGTCCACGCATGGGTCCTGGAAAGGTTTCTCCACGGAACCACCTAGAAAACATTCGTGAGTGACCGACCTGGGCTGGCTCCAGGGATCACTGGGGCGGTGACTCCAACCTGTGGGACGACGGTCCTCAGGGACACCGTCAGATAAGTGAGGGCACCGTGGGACCCATGATCTTCGCCACCCACAGCTCCTGTGTAGATTCTCAGACCCGGGTTCCCTGGCCACTACCCTGACTCTGGGAGCGGAGGGAGCTGAAGGAACCTCCCGGATCCCACAGCGAGACACGTTCCTTCCAAGTCACGTGGGTCGGTTTCTTGGCATGGATTTAGTACTTCAGTGAAATATCCTCTCCAGGCGAGGGGTGGGTGTTACTTACTGGAGTCAAGGCCTGTTCTTGATGCTGCCTTTGGTCCAGTCGTGGGATGTCGCTCACCCACAGTTCTGTGAACACAGCTCAGACAGGTCGCCATGGAGACCAGTGTGGCCATTGTGACCCACAGAGGCCAGGGTGTCCTGCCACTGGCCATCTCGCTTGGCCGCCCCACCAGCTTCCTGGGCCCCAGACATGGCAACTCGGTCTCTAGGCTAAGCTACACCAGCCCAGAGTCACAGAAGGGAAAGCCCTTGAGAACTTTTCCTTTTCGACTGATCGATTGCATTCACTGTGGGGAGTTGACACACGTGTACAGCTCAGCTTGATTCTTTTTTGTCCCCTGCCTCCCACCCTTTCCCGTTCCTCCCATCTCTTGGTCTCCTTCCCATTTGTAAAAGCTCCGTTTGCCATTTTTTTCTTCAATTTTTTTTCTTGTCCTTTCTCTTCCTGCACTGCCCCGATCTCTGGTTTTAACTTCCCCTTTGAAAAAGATCACCCTACTTCTTTTTATTGAGTTTATTGGTACGTTTTAGGGATACAGTACAGTTACATTCATCACTGGGATCTTGTACCTCTACATGACGGGTCTTGGTTCTCATTTTTTGCCCTGGTCCCTGCCCTCCCTTCACCCCCTACTCCCCTTCACCCTATTTATTGTCAATCTGTATTTTAGGTTTCTCATATAAAGGAAACCACGTGATACTGAAGAAGTTTGAGTGTCTGATTTCTTTGTTAGTATTGTTTTTGTTTCTTTAGGCCGGGTCTTTTTTGTAATTCAGGCTGGCCTGGAGCTCTAGGGATCCTCCTTCCTCAGCCTCCTGAGGGCTGGGCTTATAGGCCTGCGCCACCACCACGGCTTTCAGGGAGTATTCTGGTCTCAGAGCGCATCCATGTTCCTACAGATGACTCGAGTTCATCCTTCTTTATGGCAGAGTAGTACTCCACAGCCCTTGAGAACTTAGAATTCACTGTGTTGAGGGCTCCTCGGGTATAAATGTACCACCAACTGTTCTGAAACTATGCGCAGTTTCTTTACCTAGGCATTTCAGTCCTATTCACTACTCAATACTGAGAGAGAAAGCGACCCCTCAAATAGGCAACGATAAACAAATATGAAAATTCCATGTTAAATTACTGCCTGTTTAGTCTGTAATGAAATTCTAATGTGACATATTAATATTATTTTCTTTCAATACTATCCTGACCCTTTATGCCTTATTTTTGCTGTTCCTTGTGGGCCTTTTCACTGAGCTGCATCCCCAGCGTCTTGCTAAGTCACGGTGTTACCCAGGCTGGGTTCAAACTTGTGATCCTCCTGCCTCAGCCTCTGAGAGGGCTGAGATTACAGGTGTGCACCACCACCACCACCTATTCTCTTAGTAACTCAGAGAACTAACGGAAGCCAGGCTTCACATTTTTGGTTTTTAAATTGCTTCATGAGACTTGTATCCTTCCTATGAATCAGTAATTTTGTAGCTCACAGAAGAGATTCATTGCCCGGTACAAGGGGTCTCTCGGAAAACCCTGAAAGTGATCAACAGGGCTCCTTCCTGTCATCCTCACTGCCATCGTGTGGCGCTTGCTCTAACATTCTACCTCGTGGCTGTTTTGCTCCAACATCCAAGCAAGAGTCCAAAGCACTGTTGACGGTCTTTAAGGATCAAGGCTGGGCTGGGCGTGGTGACACAGCCCTGTCATCCCAGCTCTCAGGAGGCTCCGGAAGGAGGAAGCGGGGTGCAGAGAGGACAGGGCTGCACTGTTCACCCCACCTTAGCCACAGGTGAGCCATGTGTATCTTGGGTAGTTGAAAAACCTCATGGTCTGTTCTTTTTCTTAAAAAAGAGTCCGCTTCTAATGGTCATTTCAGTAAGTCTTCCTCCTCTAGTTAACTTTAGGTTTGGGCCAAGTTGGGTGGCGCACGCCTGTAATCCCACCACTCAGGAGGCTGAGGCAGGAGGATCGCTGTGAGTTCGAGACCATCCTG
>NW_022956649.1:0-725 GCF_012274545.1 Fukomys damarensis | reverse complement strand
ATTTACCACTCTGCCATGGGCTGTTGTTGGTGGAGGAAGTTGCGTGTGAGTCCATGTTTGGGTTACATCAGAGTTCTCTATATTTTCTACTCAATTTTTCTGGGAACATAAAATCACTCTAAAATGGGATCTGTGAAATTAGGTGACCATTGTTTGGAGTATTCAGTAATAGTGGATGGCGGCGAATTTTTGGACAACTAGTCAGGGATTTGGAGGGGAAAACGATTGGAAATTGGTAACAAGATACTTGATTAGGTGTTTATGAAAAACATATGGGAGAGAGAACAAGTGTGAATACTTTCTTACTGCATATAGTTGCCAACCGGAGAACATTCTCTGAAATACGATGATTTGGAAGAAGAGGTAAATCACTGTGAGCAAAATAAAATGATAAGTGATGTGAAATAAAGCTAGCATGCATTTTTCCCAAATAGCACACCTGGTTTTCAATTTGTACCCAGTGTCACACTTGGTGGTCTAGGTAGTGTTCTACCTACAGCTCTAAACATAGGCATTTGACCATCATCTTCTCCTCAGCTAGTGAGACATTCAGAACTGAGCTTATAATCTAAGGCTGTCAGCAGATTTTGCAGGGGAGGGCATTGCAACTGCTTTATATCACTTTCCATTGTATATCTGAGAAATATATAAACCATACGTGTACAAGCATATATTAGCATGGACTACTAAGGACAATCCTCTAAATTTGGGATCCTCTATCATAG
>NW_022956648.1:0-215 GCF_012274545.1 Fukomys damarensis | reverse complement strand
CTCACGATTCTTCAACGTGTTTTGGAAGCAATGTGAAGATGGCATTGCAAGAGGAGAACGTTTTGGATGCATTCTAGGATCTAAGTGTGTTTGAGATTCCATCAGTAGTCACAGGTGTGCTTCCCCAGCCTTGAATTTGTAGTGAAATCTTAGTACACACTGCTGCAATCATGTTGGAAGGGTTGGGTCCTTGGAATGGCTGGAAACAAGAACTT
>NW_022956647.1:0-481 GCF_012274545.1 Fukomys damarensis | reverse complement strand
AGAGAGAATAACTGTAACTACGGAGCACACTACAAATTAGGGATCCTGGTCAAAGAAACAGGAGAAAAGGCAGCTAGGTACATTTCCGAGGTCTCGTAGACTAAAGAGTAGATAGCCCCATAATATATAATGGCTTCTTAACTAATGTGCAGTGATATGCTTCATGGTGGGAAGGTTACCGCTAGCCCTACTGTCAAACCTGCTTTTCCTGGTATTCTGTTGGTCCCCTTCTATGCCCTACACTAACCTCCCTTCTAATGAGAACTCCGAGGAATTACTTCGAGATAAAAATGTAAGCTAGATTTGTTCAAAGTCGTATTTTCTCATATTTACTCTCAGGCTCCCTCTTTCAGCAAATACTACAAATGAGCAAAGCCACACTGATAGTTACCTTCTTTATGTTTTATCGAAATACCTAATTCTTTTAGGAAAACTTGGAGTTTCGAACTAAAGTAATTTCTAAACCAGCACTGCAGAAATT
>NW_022956646.1:0-589 GCF_012274545.1 Fukomys damarensis | reverse complement strand
CCAAAGGCTGAAGGTGCTGAGAGACTGAACAGATAGGCAGACAAATCCGGGATTGCACAGAGTGTAATGTATTAGGAATTTAGGGTCAGAAGTGTCACCTGGGTGGCAGCAAGACAGAAAGATTTTCAGTCAAGGGATAAATACTAAGCTAGACAAAAATAGGCTGTAGCCAACCAGAATGAACCTGTGCTTCCTTGGAAACCGTTTACAGATCAACCTCAGAAATAATCTGAGGATGGCAGGAAAAGCTGGTTGACTATTTCAGGGACTTTATCCTGTTGGATTTGGGATGCAGACAGAGTTGCCTGGCAGGCAAAATATCACCAATATAACTTTGGCCATATCAAGACTTATCCATGCAGATATGATTGCACATATTAAAGCAGGATAGTAGAGCTGAAGAATTAAATTAAAATACTGTCTTCATGGTGGGACTGTCGGTGCTTCTCTCTCATTGTCTGCATTTGCAAAAATAATGTTTATTACATAATAAGCACATGGGAAAACTGTTCAAAGGAAGCATGCAAAAAATGGCAAATACAGTTGGATCTAAGCACACATATATAAATACATACATATATCTATTTGG
>NW_022956645.1:0-381 GCF_012274545.1 Fukomys damarensis | reverse complement strand
AAGTCTCAAGGTGGGAGATGGCGGTCTCCAGTCGTTCGATGTCCTCATCTATGGTCAGGCTGACTTCTGAGTAATACCACTGTTGGCAGGATCAGCAGGAGTACACTTGCTTGTAGATATGATTTCATTTTTTTTTTCTATAAGAGAATCATAGGGAACAATCTCAGGGTGTGTATTTCCCCTGGATACATTGTTAGAATTTATTTGTTTTATATGTCTTTCAGGCAGCCAACGTGCTGCTCCTTCCTTGGTATCCTAAATGCAAGCATGACCGAGACCCCAAATGAGGACGGGGTCAGGACCGTTCCATTGAGCAGCGAGTGGGTCTTTCCACATAACTTTTGCATAGTTTCCTTTAGTTTGTGGATGCCACAGGCAGTC
>NW_022956644.1:0-224 GCF_012274545.1 Fukomys damarensis | reverse complement strand
CCTGGCTTTCTTGAGGCCTGGTTGGTCAGCTTTTCATTTGCTCCTATGAGCTGCCATATATATGTGTGTGTGTGTGTGTGTGTGTGTATTTATAAAGCATGACATAACTCAAGATCTGTATTTCTGTGAATAAGTCTTTCTGATATATTTTATCATTTTCGTTATTTATCATATATGGGGAGATTATTTTTAAAATTACAAATATAAAGTACAATTTTACATTT
>NW_022956643.1:0-898 GCF_012274545.1 Fukomys damarensis | reverse complement strand
CTCAAGTTGCACCCATGGCTCCTGCCTCACAGACCAGGAGTCCCTCTGCAGAGCTTCAGAGTCTACACCCACAGGAGCACTGAGGAGCCCTGCATAGCACCAAGGGTGAAGGCTTGGGAGCCAGGCATCTTGATGACAAGATAGGAGCAGGGACAGGGGACAGGCCCTCTTCTCACGAGGGGCCTGCCAGTCCCAATCCATCTCCTGCACCCAGGAGGATCCATGCCCAGGGACACAAGGGTCACTTCTGCTGCTAGAAGCACCCAGCTACTTGTGAGGAAGATGGGAGAGGATGAGAGGTTCTGACCCCGGGATGCACCGTTGTGGCTCATCCTTTCTCCAAATCCCTTCTTACTTATTTATTCCAACACAATTGACCTCGGCTCTGAACCAGACTGATCCAGGTCCATCTGTGAACAAAACGTATTTGCCTGGGCATTGGCTCAGCTCCCCGGTCAGCAACCCTGGCACCAAGCCTTGCACACCACCAGAGTCTGTTGGGAAGCAGGGTCTCAGGCCCCAGCCCAGATCTGGAGAACAGGAGTCTTCATCGGATGTGACCCTGAGTGTTTGGGGCATGGGAGAGTGGGGAAATATGGATTTGTGTTCATCAAAGGCAGAAAAAGTTGATATCAAGCAAAAATGACTCTGGCTCTTGGGTCTTTCTCAGGGATCTTGGGGTTGCCTTGTTTAACTACTTTGTATTTTATGGGTGATGAAATGGAAACCCAGAGAGGCAATGTGATTTCTGAGGGAAGAAATCAGGGTCAGAATCAAAGACTGAACTTTCAAGTTGAAAGTGCCAGCTCCATACACCCACAAGCTCAGACCATCCAGGACTCAGGAAGGCTGAGAAAAGCAGGACAGAGATGGGGTGACTAGAAAGAAGCAGAGAAGG
>NW_022956642.1:1939-2484 GCF_012274545.1 Fukomys damarensis | reverse complement strand
TCACAATAAATTATTATACCACAACTAAGAAAAGTACTATGTGAACACAATGGGAAAATTGCTCACCTCTACTAGGAAAAGCAAAGAAGGTACCCTTCAAGAGACAAACAGGTATTCAGTTCACCCCAGGATGAGCAGTGCAACCTATACACGTGGAGATACTTGTCGTGGTTGACACAGGGAAGCAGACAGCAAATACATAGAATTGTAGAACAGCACAAAACAGTGGAAGGAACTGCAAGTACATCAGCCTGATTTTCACATAAGTCACAGCAAAAGAGAGGTGGAAGATGAAATAGAAAATGTAGACAGCAAAAGTTTTTGTACCATGCCACATCCAGGAGGTTAAGGGATTAAGCAATAGTAAAAGACTGTTTTGTTGTTTTGTTTTGTTTTTGTACTGGGGATTGAACTCGGGCCCTTGCACTTGCAAAGCAGATGGAGGAACCACTGAGCCAAATCCCTGGCCCCTATTATTAGAGAATTTGAATCTGAGCTGATAGAGTTTAAAGAGTTTTTAATGAGTTTAGCAGCAAAATGATTAA
>NW_022956642.1:0-321 GCF_012274545.1 Fukomys damarensis | reverse complement strand
TCTTTCATAATTCATAAAGAGTTTATTCTCAAACTTGTACACTGAGTATGGGCTAATGAATGTGGCTTATCATTGTCATCACTTCAATCTTCTATTGGTGAAGAACAGAAGTTGTGAACCCACTGGGATATTTAAAAAAATATGTGGCTTATCATTGTCATCACTTCAATCTTCTATTGGTGAAGAACAGAAGTTGTGAACCCACTGGGATAGAAGCTCTTTAAAAAAATTGATGAAAACGATGGACTTTGTCACTGAAAAAAAAATATGCTAATCTCACAATTCAATACATTCATTAGACCCCTGGACCCTGGGTCAATA
>NW_022956641.1:0-280 GCF_012274545.1 Fukomys damarensis | reverse complement strand
AATTTTTTGGAATAATTCACCCCCAAACCATGAACGTGGCCAAAGGAGGCCAGAACTTTACTGATACATGAGATACATCCCAAAGTCAACTCCATTCCGTTCAGGAAATAGTTTTGCTGAGCCCTATGAGCTTATAGCTTCTATCCTGATTTTTCTCCATCCACTGGGAAGGGCTGTGAAAATCACTCAGTTTCCAGACCACATTTCCTCACCAACTGAACTCTCTTGAGTTAAGATGGCCTTGCTTCACCCGTTTCCAAAAGCTAATTAGTTGACCCAA
>NW_022956640.1:0-255 GCF_012274545.1 Fukomys damarensis | reverse complement strand
CATCCCCAAGGGGAAGTATTTTTTCCTATGCTAATGATTTGGCCTCCACTGGGTGTCTGAGACACTGACTCTTATGCTGAGGCCAGTGGCGGATGAAACCCAGAGACAACTGGGCTTTTGATACTACGAATATAGAGTTCAGAAATGGGAGAAAAAATGGGACTTCAGAACAACGGATATGAAACTATAAGTTCCAGAAATTTCAACCAAGAAAGTGTTCTGGGACTGGGTACCTGGAGGGAACTTGGTAGTTAC
>NW_022956639.1:0-218 GCF_012274545.1 Fukomys damarensis | reverse complement strand
ATCAATTTTACAATCAGAAAAATAAAGCTATTCCTGTTGGAACCAAAGTCACAAATGAGAAAAGGAGCTCAATTCTAGAAAGCAAATGCATGAGCTGTAGAAAGATAAAAAGCAAACATCTCAAATTAAGAGGAGGCATCAGAAGTTTCAATGAATTGTATAAACTATGAAAAAAGTATAATGACTTTCTATGGGAAGGTTTAATAGACTTCTGTAGG
>NW_022956638.1:0-263 GCF_012274545.1 Fukomys damarensis | reverse complement strand
GCTATTGATGCATAACATACTGCTATTATTGGTCTTTTTATATAAATATAAATATAAATATATTATATATGCATATAGATAATTTGAATTTTTGGAAACTTTAACTGCTGTCAACTTTGGAAAAAGTGATCCCAGTTTACTGTGCTGAGTTGGCATTGTACAGAAATTAACAGCCATATTGGTCTAGAAATGTTAATAATTTTTTTTCCATTTGTACAGGGGTAATGCACTGTATTAAATATGTAAGGTCTTATCTATGTGGG
>NW_022956637.1:0-227 GCF_012274545.1 Fukomys damarensis | reverse complement strand
AAACTGTCATTATTTGTTGATGATATGATACTCTACATAGAATACCCAAAGAACTCTGCCAAAGGACTTTGAGACTTGATCGACAGATTCAATAGAGTAGTGTTAAACAATGTAAATACTCAAAAAATCAATAGCCTTCTTGTACACAAGTAACATTGTCTTTAACAGTCAAATTAGGGGAACAATCCCTTTCAAAACAGTATCCAAAAAATGAAATATCTGGGAAT
>NW_022956636.1:0-354 GCF_012274545.1 Fukomys damarensis | reverse complement strand
TCTTCCAGAAGTATTTTGAGACTGTATGATATCACACATGTAAAAGTACCTTGCACGTTACAAATTACTAGACAAGTCATGCAATTCTTGTCGTTAGAAAGCAATAATCTCAGGGAGGCTTTGAACTCTCAAAAAGTTCTCATCTGGATAAACTGACGTGCAAAATATATGTTTCACAGACTGAGAACAGCTGGAGCAGCAGCCAACTAGCCCTTCAGAGACTGAAATCCACGAGGTAGAAATGATTCCCCGTGGCAGACCATACAGTGGGATCCCTCTCCCTTGTACCAGTTGGGTGGGTTCCTTGTAACCCGGGACTTGTGTCACCTTAACCTGCCCCCAGTTCCAACAGCT
>NW_022956635.1:0-311 GCF_012274545.1 Fukomys damarensis | reverse complement strand
ATAACTAATTTGGACAACTATGAGTTAACTGTGTTATTTAGCAACTATGCGTTAACTAGGTAACTACGTTCTTTGTAGAATGTACCTGAGTAGCCATGACAACTTCTGTAATGCGTCACCAAAGAAGCATAACAGACTCAGAAAGTCCGGCCAGAACTCCTGGCTCTGCCCTCCCTTCTGCTACTCTGCTTTGTGTTTTTTGTTGTTGTTGTTTGGTACTGGGGATTGAACTAGAGACCTTGCACTTGTGAGGCAGGCAGCAGAACCACTGAGCTAAATCCCCAGCTACTGCTCTGCTTTGTGTAAATTCT
>NW_022956634.1:0-214 GCF_012274545.1 Fukomys damarensis | reverse complement strand
GGCCAGCGAGTAGGGTGAGAGCTCGATGATGGGGACGGGACAGGCTACCCATTTCACTCCCCGCGTCGCGTCGTCTACATTTCAGGGTGGGGGGGGCCCTGTTCATGTGATCTTCAGTGTTCGGAATGACGTAGGAAGGTAAGTCCCTCCACCCGGGGTGAGGCTGAGGGTGAGGGTTAGGATGAGGATTCCGGTGAGTGACAGCCTCGCAGTT
>NW_022956633.1:0-239 GCF_012274545.1 Fukomys damarensis | reverse complement strand
AAACGTATGGAATATCACAGCAGTCGAATAGGAGACTCAGTAAGGCAAAATAGCAGAAAAACGGCAAAATGATTTAAAAACACAGAAGAATAACATGTATAAGATGTGTGACAAATGAGGTATGATTATCATTATTTTATTCCTTTATATAAACTATTACTACAATCCATATAGAGGTTTATTTCATGTTTTTTCCTACATAGGCTATTACTCTTACCCTATATTTTAAAATATTATTA
>NW_022956632.1:0-253 GCF_012274545.1 Fukomys damarensis | reverse complement strand
TGTGCATGCACGTTGCTGAAGAATCAAACCTGTGACTTTACATGTTAAGTATATGCTCTACTATTGTGCTACACTTCTAGCCCTGTTCTAAGATTATCTTCAAATCTTCCTCATATGTCCCCATTTAAATCTTATGTAACTCTTCATTTTCTCTGCAATTCTCAGATATCTGGTAAAATTTTAACAAATTAGTTAATAGTGGGGGTAGAGTTTTTCATTGTGCTATTTTGAGAGTCTACATATGTCCTTAGAC
>NW_022956631.1:0-536 GCF_012274545.1 Fukomys damarensis | reverse complement strand
CAAACTGCTGGCTCTTCAGGTAATTGTGGGCCAATAGGAAGATTCAGACTTACTATGAAAAGCCATTTTATGAATTTGTAGCTCACTCAGGATGGCCCATCAGGGACCCAAACTGAATAATTTGCAAAATACATGTCCCCTCACAGCTCCCCTTTTCCAAGTTTTTTGTGGGAACAATGCTTACCAGTACGTGGGCTGTCTTCAGGTGAGGATATTTCTCCCTCTATCAACTTTGTCTTGTATAGAGCTGTTCTCTGTCGCATGTTTTTCACCAGGTTGTGAAGATGGGCATCAGCATACTCATTTATAACAGGGACTACAAGTGGGCTAAAGGAGGGAAAAGAACAGATAGAGATGGGCCTATGAGTAGATACCTATAATGATGGGGATAGATTATTTTTCACCTTCCTTATATAATCAATATTAATAATTTCAGGGCCAGGGATTTAGCTAAGCAGTTTGGTGGCCTGCCTTGCAAGCACAAGGACCCAAATTCAATCCCCAGCACCCAAAAAAAAAAAAAAAAAAAAAAAAAA
>NW_022956630.1:0-204 GCF_012274545.1 Fukomys damarensis | reverse complement strand
ACTGTATTTCTCAGAACTAGAAAGAAGAATTCAAAAAGTCACTTGGAACCATAAGAGACCTAGAATAACAGAAGCCATCCTCGGCAACAGACACATGACAGCTGGTATAACAATACCCATTTTGAAACTATACTACAAAGGCACTGTGATAAAAACAGCATGGTACTGGTAAAGAAACAGACCTGAGGATCAGTGGAACAGACT
>NW_022956629.1:0-1273 GCF_012274545.1 Fukomys damarensis | reverse complement strand
TGCACGGTGACTAAATCTTGTCTTTCCTTTCAAATAGCTAGAATTCAAATATAGCTCAAAAGGAAAAAATCATTCAACTTCCGTAAGCCTCCGGTTCTTTGTATGCAAAATAGTAATTATAATGTTTCTGAGGGAGCTCGTTCTGAAGCTGAAAACTGGTGAGGCACTTTGCTCAGCTTGTGGTCCATACTACATGATCCTTCAGTATTATCTGTTAGGATTGTGCTGTATTGATTCCTTTTGATGATTATTTCAGCTTGGTCTGCTAACATCACAGTGGCACCTCCAAAAGGTAAACAACCTCTTTCCATTGTTTTTCTGTAAAAAGTTTGTTTATATGTACTGCCATTCACCATGGTATACAAAATCTCTATTGAGGGCATCCGTGACCTTGTTTATGGGGTGTGGATTTTCAGCATCTTCTCTCCAGAGACTGGAAGAGTGAAGCACAGGTAAAGCTCTGCTGCTTCCGGGTCAGGAGCTGGTGAGTCAGGCATGGCGATGCTTTCTCTGGCCTCCTTCACCTCTCACTCCGCACCTCTCACTCATGGCCCAAGGCTTCTCTTCCTCACTACTTTTTCCTTCAAACCCCCAAATCCCGATGCCTAAGCACCAAAGAGCTTTGCGTTTCAGAATTGACATCCTATCAACTGATAAATTTTATGCTGCAGTTTCCTCTAGCCTAGATCGAAAGCTTCTAGATCAAGGACTGTGCTGTCTCAAGTTGCCTTTTCTGCCCACATAAATCATCACCAGGTAAATCATACTAATGACACTGCCAACTACCCTCATGTCCCACTACCAGGAACTTTTTCTTCCAGATGGTGTATTTTACCCCAATCAGCTTCTAGTCCCATGCTAATTCTTAAATGATAATGAATTAACTTAAAAATTAAGAACTTTATGAAGAGCCTATTGAATTGTAAAGTGAGAGTTTGTCCTTTTTTTTTTCTGTAAGAACTGCTTTACGAAAGGAAAAACAAACTATCTAGCATGTTTAAACTGGCTTGATTTTTCTTTTGTCTTTCAAATTTTCATCATGCACAGAAGAAATGTATACTTGGCTTTGCTTTCCCTTTCTTTAGAATAAAATATACTATATGGTACTGATCCATCAGATGTTAATAATTAGTATCATAATTCTTATTCTCCAATCTCCTAGATAAATTATTATAGCTTCCTTTCCTTCCTTGGAAGTTTTTAAGTATTCCTCACCAGTCTCCAAATGGCTTATTAGGTAATTTACATTACAGCATTGTCTTACTTCCTACAA
>NW_022956628.1:0-210 GCF_012274545.1 Fukomys damarensis | reverse complement strand
CCAAATTTTTAGTTTCTTAACAAATTGCATTCATTATATGGTTAGGAAATGTTTGGAGCCCCAAAGTGGCTGACTTTTGTCCAAGCTACAAAAGGGGTGAATGACAGAACTGAAGTAGGAGCCCATTTTTCTAAATTTCCAATCCACTGTCCTTTTCCTTCTCTACATCTTCATTCAGGAAACTGTGGATGTCTCAGGGAGCAGGCCAAT
>NW_022956627.1:0-261 GCF_012274545.1 Fukomys damarensis | reverse complement strand
CTTCCTTATGTATCTCATTCGGTACTCACAGCAATTCTGGGAAATATTGCTCTTCTCTCACGATAGATGGAGGAATGGAGAATCAGAAGAACAATATTACTACTTCAGGATTAAGGAGATAGTAAATGGCAGAGAGATTTTAAATCATACCTTTGTGACTTTGATGCTATCTGTGCTATAAAAATTACCAGTCATACTTAGTTAACAGAAGTAGTTGTAATAGATTTGTAAATTGTTCTCTTGCGATACAGTTACTGTTTT
>NW_022956626.1:0-249 GCF_012274545.1 Fukomys damarensis | reverse complement strand
GAATGTAACTGTACTGTATACCTAAAATGTACCAATAAACTCAATGAGGAAAAAAAAAGAAGGGTGTTACCATAAAATTTGTTGAGTTCATCTTAATGTCAACCAAGTATTTGAGCATGAAAAACACAACAACCAAACAGACAAAAGCATGTAGCCCTCAGGAATCATCCCAGAAAACAATTAGTCCTTGAACATCAATAGATGCTTTAAAAAGCATCTGGATAACAAGAAGATCAAAAAAGCTGCCCA
>NW_022956625.1:0-688 GCF_012274545.1 Fukomys damarensis | reverse complement strand
TCCTCCTTTAACTTTGAGCATCAGGTATTTTGTCTCAGCAATGAGAAGAGTAACTTAGCTAACTTGTGAATGGTATTCCCCATGAGACTTGTTAGAAATTAGAATCCAAGCATTTCCCCCCCAGAGCATTGTGTGCAGTGGAGCTGGCAGCTGGTGATACCAAGATCTCACTGTCTACTTGTTGACCAGACTATGGGTGATCTGCACTTTGATGTTTAATAATCAGACCTTTAAATCTTAATTATAGTTGATAATTAGAATAAGAGAAAATTGCTTTGGCTCTCAGAACTGGTGGCTCAGTCAACCAGTTGAGCAAAAACAGGTGAGAATGTCCCTCCCTCAACGCATGTCACTTTATGAGAGAAATCTGCTAATTTCCAATGAGTCAAATTACTAACTTCACAAATAATTTTGATTTTGAGCCTTCAAAACATTTGTGACTTTTAAAAATGGCTTTTCTTCTTTGAGTACAGAACTGAGTTGTACAAAGAAAAAAGCAAATATTAAATTAGGAGAGGAGCTTTTTTCCTACTGTTGGGTACATGTAGTAAACTCAGTCACTGTATTTTGTTGGAATGGTTCAGGTCTTGTGGGGCTTTCTTCATTTATATACTGCTGGCACATAATACTTGTACAATAAATATAGATGACTTTCTAATTTAATTTAATTTTGGATTAATGAAGTCAC
>NW_022956624.1:0-511 GCF_012274545.1 Fukomys damarensis | reverse complement strand
ATACAGTACTATAGTATTAGCAATGAGTAATTTGTTAATAGAAATTGGTATTTTCATATCATATATCAACTATAGGTATCTTGACAATATTTCAAAATTTTGGCAGGTATTAGACTCATGAGTAGATCTTAATTTGAGGGGGGCAATTTTGAGACAGGATCTTGCTAGGTAGTTTAGGCTGGCCTTGGAATCACTATATATCCCAAACTGACCTTGAACTCTGGGCAATTCTCCTGTCTCAGCTACCCGAGTGCTGGGATTACATGTGTGTGCCACAAACCTGGCAGATCTTACTTAATTTATTAACAAAGCAACACAAGCTGGGCACAGTGGCACAGGCCAGTTATCCTAGCTACCTGGGGAGTTGAGGCAACTGAGCTGGGGCCACTTAGCAAGAACCTGTCTTGAAATAAAAGTATAAAGGACCGGGGATGTAGCTCCCACTGGTAAGCCCTCCTGGATTTCATCCTAGTGTTGCAAAAATAAGCAAACAAAACAACAACAACAACAA
>NW_022956623.1:0-507 GCF_012274545.1 Fukomys damarensis | reverse complement strand
GTTCAGTTTGACATTAGAAGACAAACGCACTTTGCAGAGGGCTTTTGCGGTTTAAAGTGAAGTTTTCCTCGGGAAACAGCTTCTCTCGCCGCTTAGCCGATTAAAGTGAAAGCGGTGAATTTCATGAATGTGAAGTACTCCACAGAGAAAGGTGCTGCAACTCTGTGAGTTTACCAGTGATGTCCACCTCTTATGGGGAGGACAACCGTATTCGTTTTTGTTTGTAGGTCTCTGCCTGGCAGAGATTAAAACACTGTTGTGAGGCACGATTAGCAGAGAAGCCCTTCAGGCCTAACAGAGTGCCTAGCAGCTCTGAGTGCACACAAGCCTCCAGAACTCTGTATACTTGGGGATAGGTTCAGTTTGATGTTAGAACACAAACACACTTTGCAGAGGGCTTCTGCCATTTAAGGTGCAGTTTTCCACGGGAAACAGCTTCTCTCACCGCTTAGCCATTTAAACCGAAAGCAGTCAGTTTCATGAATGTGAAGTACTCCACAGAGAAAG
>NW_022956622.1:0-1122 GCF_012274545.1 Fukomys damarensis | reverse complement strand
CAGCCTCCTGAGTCTTCTCAGGGGCACTGGGAACACTTTTCTCCCCTCAGTTTCTGGTGTTCAACCTCCAAAGGTGGCATGCGTGGCATCCTATGGGACTGGTCCTTCTCTGTCTGGGGTGTCCTTCACTCTGGAGAAAATGCTCTTGCTCATGCCCTCTTGCAGCCCTTGACACAGTCCAATATCTTGTTAATGTCCATTATCTAGTGTAGACTTTTCTATAGTTTCTGAAACAGTACTTTTCTTCCCTCCTGCTTCTCAGAGATGTTCATTCCTAGCATCCCAGTTACCTTGTAGACTCTCTTCATGCCTTGTATCTCTCTTCCAAATCCACAGTCCATTTGCTACTAAGAGCATTGTGTTCAATCCTAAAAGGCCATGTGTAGGCCCCTGTGCCTACTGACCCCTGCAAGAACAGGTGCCCATCGAACTCTCATTCTTTCCTCACATTCACCAGTTCCTATTGCTCTGGCTGCCTCCTATTCACATCCACGTTCCCCATTTTCCTGTGCCTTCTTTACATGGCTTGCCACAGTTTTATACTTCACCTCCCATGTCTCCAATTTCCTGCCTGTCCATTAATTGGACTGAGCGTGACAGCCATCAGTTAGCACCATTGAAATGAAATTAGGACTTAGCCAAATTGGAAATCCTGTGGCTCATCATTCTTCAATGTGTTTTGGAAGCACTGTGGAAAATGGCATTTTAAGAAAACAAAGTGTTGGTTTCAGGCTACTTCAAACTGTGTTTGATTTTCATTCCATTGTCCCTGGTGTGCTCCGCTGACCTGGAATGTGTAGTTAAATCTTGCTACGCACGTTCACAAACTTGTTGGAACGGTTGGATCCTTGTGAAATGGATGAAAAATAGGACTGTGCTACGAGTTGGAGACTTGTGTGGGGAGAAAGAGTAAGGGGGCCCCAGCAGGGGCCATTGGGCTTTATTGCAGCTCCATTTTCTGAGAAGGTCCTTTTACAGATCCTATGACCAATCTGAGGAGTACACTATATCCCAGGCGAGGGACTCACCCACAGGTAGCCTTGCCTTCCTCTGGTGGCGCTGCTTCTGCTAAGATTGGTTGTAGGTCCCCACATGAATGGTCATTTGTCCTGAGTGAAACAG
>NW_022956621.1:0-229 GCF_012274545.1 Fukomys damarensis | reverse complement strand
CAATTCTCTAAATTTTTAACATTGAAATCTTACAAGTACCCCATTCCTGGTATGTATAATATGCACTTAAAACTGCTGTACCACAAATTAGTTGTATTATAATGTTTTTATATCATTTTAACGTTCACCTTAAGGAATTGTAACATGATGACATATTACAGATATCTAATCTGCTAAATGCCTTTCTTTGCATTATTGTAATCAAAGACACTCAGAAGCAGTATAAGCC
>NW_022956620.1:0-273 GCF_012274545.1 Fukomys damarensis | reverse complement strand
CTCTATCTCAGCCTGAGTCTCCTCCACCATTCACAATGTTGTCACTTTCCTACCCATGATCTCTGTGTTGGGTGTCAGGCAATGCCCTTACTGCCACCAGAAGGTAGGCTGTTGGCCGGGTATTACAGGGAAACAAAACACTCTGCTTTTTGAGAACAGTAGAGGAGTGCCTGCTCAGGCTGTGCTCTATCACTGCTGTAATTACTTTCACCCCCATGGTTAGGCAGTTACACTCTGCTGTGTCCCACCCACCATCTCTGTGATACTGAGGGG
>NW_022956619.1:0-207 GCF_012274545.1 Fukomys damarensis | reverse complement strand
CACAACCCCTCCTTGCTTAGCGGACTCTGGTCTGCCCGGCTCATTCCTGCCCCAGGACCTTTGCGGGTTCTGTTTCCTGTGTCCGAAGTCTCTTCCCCAATCTTCCTGTAACTGGCGCCTTTGATTACACATTCTCCACCCAACACCCCCAGAGATGACTTTCCCCAAGGGAATGACCTCAGTCATGCCTGTGCCACTGTTTTATCA
>NW_022956618.1:0-214 GCF_012274545.1 Fukomys damarensis | reverse complement strand
ACACACACACACATGTATATTGTGTTTTACATAAAAAGATGGAAAAATAGAAAAGTTTAAAAACATTTGTGAGAGTAAGAAATTATTTAATATGTTTTTGTAGTCCTTGTAACCATGGAGTGCACACACCAATGTAAATATAAGTAGCCATTGGATCATTTAGTTAATATTCATAATAGTTTTCAGGCCAACTGATAAATTAATAAATGCATTG
>NW_022956617.1:0-216 GCF_012274545.1 Fukomys damarensis | reverse complement strand
AAACTTGGCTGGTGGAAGACATTCCTGTCCTCTGTCCCCTGCACTAAGGAACTCGGCCCAAGACAGGAAGCGTGCCTGCCACATCCGTCATCCGGACGGATCGGCCCCCTTCTTTGTGTGATCCTCTGCTCTCACTCAGGGTTTTCACCTGCGCAGCGTGCCCTTGTTGGAGTCAATGTTATTTTCTGCAGTTTGCAGATGAGAAGAGCAAAGAGT
>NW_022956616.1:0-311 GCF_012274545.1 Fukomys damarensis | reverse complement strand
ACTGCATCCAGACAATCCATGATTTCTGAACTAAATTGACACTTTCATCTGTACATCTGGATAAAAGGTCATAACTCAGAAATCAATAGCTTTCTTGTACACAAATTTCAGACTCACGGAGACAGAAATTTGCCAAACAATTCCATTAGCAATACCAACCGCAAACTGAAGTACCTCAAAATCCATCTAACAAAAGAAACAAAAGAATTGTACAGTGAAAATTATACCACTCTATAAATGAGAATGAAGATGATCTAAGAAATGTAAAATCATTTCCTGCTCCTGGGTAGAAAGAAACATGGTGAAAAAAA
>NW_022956615.1:0-212 GCF_012274545.1 Fukomys damarensis | reverse complement strand
CTTTTCTAACTGCTGTTCTCAGCAGCTATGGGTCTGGCCCACCCTGGGGGACCCAGCAGCCACCTCCAAGCACAGCCAGGCAAAGGGCTCGTCTCCAACCTGGATAGCTGAGGGAGCAGAGGTACTCGGCCTGTGTGGTTTCCTCTGGCAGTGGTGGGAGGGGGAGGAAAGGAGAACAGACCCTCAAGGAGGATTCAGGATGGGCTGGGGTT
>NW_022956614.1:0-222 GCF_012274545.1 Fukomys damarensis | reverse complement strand
GGTCTTAAATACCTCATGTCGAACAGTAAACGATTGCAAAAGGCTGACATGCTTTTAAAAGAGTTTTTACAGTCCAAGTCAGAAGAGATCAAGTAGTGAAGAGATAAAAGGTCAGGGCTGATGTAACTGCTAATTTTATAAATTAGGCAACCGAGGTGCTGGGAAATACAAATCCCCTCAAATTATGTAGTCAGCACCCGTGTTCTTCCGCTATTTCTACGT
>NW_022956613.1:0-607 GCF_012274545.1 Fukomys damarensis | reverse complement strand
GTTAACTCTTAAAAACAGTATAGTATCAAAGCCAGAAGCTGAAACTTTTAATCATGTTAACAAAACCACAACCCTCAGATTTTTACCAGGCTTCTCTGTTTTTGTTTTTGTTTTGTTTTGTTTTTTCAGTATGATGATATGAATGTTCTTCACATGTGTACATTTATGTTGTAATTAGAGTCAGAATACAGAACTATTTCATAATCATGAGTAAACTCCTTTTCTCAGAACCTTACTTCAAACTCATACTCAAATTTAAAGTTCTGTCAAAAACTAATATGTTTTATATTAGGATAAATATTTCACATTAAAAAAGTTAAATAAAAGAACTCTTCCAGAGTGTGGAATTATTATAACTATCAATGTTTTGGAGGGAGATTAAGTAATTTTTATCTTCAATATACCTGTTACTAAATACTATTATTTTCTGATGTATCAACTTTTTTAATTACATTTGTTGAATGCTTGTAGTCACATAACATTATATTGTATTTCATCGTCTAACATAACTTCCATTCCTGTACTCCAATTATGATCTTCTAAGTTTCTGCTATTTCTTTATCATTATAAAATTACACAAGCCTGTAACACATGTGTGTGATTTCAC
>NW_022956612.1:0-232 GCF_012274545.1 Fukomys damarensis | reverse complement strand
GGAAAGGAACACTTATTATCTTTCTCAAGCCAAATGATGAGTCTTTTACTAGACCTGTAAGATCATTTAACATATTTACCAGGCAGCTTAAGAAACATGACATCCAGTGCCTGACTCACATCTGAAGAGGAAGTTACTATCATTGCAAGGGGCCCTGGTTCTGTAATACACCTGTGGTAGGTATATCTTAAACTTCAATTCTAGAAGTCTGAAAGTTTCCCATTGGACAGAA
>NW_022956611.1:0-412 GCF_012274545.1 Fukomys damarensis | reverse complement strand
CTCCGTAGTTTTAGACAGTGAACAGTGTGTTTTCATTTCAGTTCGTTTCAATCTGGCAAGCATTTATAGAGTGCCAGGCACGGTTAGGTGCAGAGAAAACAGAGATGAATACAGTATGGTTCCTTGCCTTCCAGGAGCTCATAGTTAAGTAAGTTTTTATTTAGTGACAACACTTATCTCAGATATAGCAAAGAGACTGACTATAAGGAGAGGTACTTTGGGATGGAGAACCAGAGACATAATAATGAAAATCCCTTGCGGTCTAGATAGAAACATCCATTCTCTGTTCTCTGACCTCCAGATGGTTTAGTGTGATGCAAAGTGTACAGGAAGAATTAAGGGACTTGGGTGTCTTCTCCTAGCTTTGCATTAACACTGTGTGTGCACGGGGTGAACCATTTAACTGCTGTGG
>NW_022956610.1:0-201 GCF_012274545.1 Fukomys damarensis | reverse complement strand
GTTGGAAAATGTGGTCTTGAGGCCCAAGTTGGTATATACTTTTTCCCACATCTGAACCCGAGTCTACCTGTAAGAAGAAATGGGTCTTTTAATTCAGCTGACCCTCCACCTGGCTGTATGCAGCATTGTTGAGCTAACTTACAATCTCAGCCACACAGGAGATTTTGGGTGTTCATTGGTCATTCAAAGGAACTTGTGAGC
>NW_022956609.1:0-249 GCF_012274545.1 Fukomys damarensis | reverse complement strand
ATCCAGAAAGGCTTGGTTGGAGGTGAGTCACCGTGAATCAAATTACAATGGGAATTATCTTGAGTACTCAATCGTATTAGTTCAGGGCTGTTCACTGTCTTTAAATTGTTTATTCATTTATTACAACAAGCATTTATTCAAGGACTGCTACATGCCAGGCAACAATCTAGTATTAGACATATTGAAAAAAAAAAAAAGCACTTTTGTCACCTATAAGATCCAAACGAGATACTCTGGACCATGTCTGAA
>NW_022956608.1:0-896 GCF_012274545.1 Fukomys damarensis | reverse complement strand
AAAAAAAAAAACCACAGAGCTCTTGACAGAATTCAAAATATTCTTGCCAAAGGAGGATTTAAATTTGGAATATATATTAAAATATTAATCCACAATAAAATATATTTCAGATTTCTAAACATAAATGCATTTACAAGATATGGGGGAAAGTACCTTGCAGTCAAAAAAGCTCTTTATTTCTTCATGGTTAGAAATGAAAAGTAGGATTTAGAGTGGCGGCCACGAAGAAAATAAAGTATGATTTTGTCCCCCTTTTCCCCTAATTTGCTGCTTCAAAAACTGGATTGAAATAATTGATTTAAAAAAAATAGTAAACTACCCATTTCCTTGCTTTTTCCCTACAGTGGAAGCTGTGGCCCTGACAGGGAAAGCATTTCCGGCTTTGTTACATACAGATGCAGCTACATTTCTAACACTGTGGTGTGTGATAGCGGCGGGGTCACAGGAATAGTGCCTGTGTGATTGCTCCTGGAAGTCTTCCTTTTCAGTGTGTACAGCATACTATATACTTTGTATTTCAAGTAGCAGCTCTACAAGACAGAAAAAAGTGGGTCCCTCAGTAGCTGCTTATAACAGAGTTTCCCCAAGTTCATCCCATCAGAAGTAGCTATTTGGCATTTATTGTAACTGGAGTAAATGGAGGTTTGTGGAGACAGATAGTTGCACTGACCTTCCTAATATGCCTGGAGATTTAGCAAAATGCTCGAACATCATGTCATCAATAGCATACAGAAGAGGACTTTGTATGACCCAGAGTAAAAATTGGATTTTTATTTGGACAGTCTTTGTTTGAATTTTCTTTAAGAATCTATTTTCCTTAGGTGAGCTACTTAATTTCACTTCCCAAACGAGGATATAGTGACAAAGTGAAAGCCAACAAGACAATATATGTGTAA
>NW_022956607.1:0-832 GCF_012274545.1 Fukomys damarensis | reverse complement strand
TATTGAATTAGAGCCACCTAACAACCCCATGTTAACTTAATTACCTTGTTAAAGGCCCTACCTGTAAATACAGAAATATTTTGAGTACTGGGCCTAAGACCTCAGAGTAATGTATCCTGGAGAGTCACAACCCATGACAGACTTCCTTCCAGGAATGGGGTGAACCCTGAATAATGAGGCAACTTAACTTTTAACTTAAATAGTTACATTCTAGCCCCTAGCCTGACCCTTATGTCTTTATACTAAAATAACTTATTGTCCAGTGTGGGGAGGTAGCTGTATGGTAGAAGGCTTGCCTAGTATGCACATAGGTCTTGGATTTGATTCCCAGCACCAAAAGAGTGAAGTAAAATATAGTAACTTTACTGTCTGAACTTGTTGGATCTATACACCATGTTCTACCTCTTCACCAAATATTCAAAATATATGAAAATCTAACAAATATATTCAGTTGATACAAAATTACTCATAATTCTCCTCCTTTATTTACATTATTCCTGGGTTATGGGTACATGTGTTAAATAACATGGTCTGTGTTTAAAGAAAATGATGTGGTTGTATTTGCTTTTTCTCTTTGAAAACTCAAAGAATGTTTCAGTTGACTAGAGTGAAACTTTATAGCAAAAGCTGAATGTAAAAACTTCTTAGCATATTCAGTATTTCTTCTGAGTGAATACTTGATGCATTAAATGAAATTCTCTGGTGCACAACAAAGAGAACGCTGACTTGTTTAGAAGTAAATTGCTTCTACAGTCTGTCTGCTTCTTCATTCTTTATTTCACCTGTTTCAATACAAATTTCCAAGAGGTTCTCAAGGTACCTTCTAGCCTTC
>NW_022956606.1:0-368 GCF_012274545.1 Fukomys damarensis | reverse complement strand
CTGTCCATTTCTTCTGTGTTTTCCATTTTATTAGAGTACAGGTTCTCATAGTATGTATTAATGGTCCTCTGGATTTCTGTGGGATCTGTTGTGACTTCGCCCTTTTCATTCCTGATTGCATGAATCTGAGCCTTTTCTTTCCTTTTTTTGATAAGCTTTGCTGAGGGTTTATTAATTTTATTTATTCTTTCAAAAAACCAACTCTTTGATTCATTTATTTTTTGTATCGTTTTCTTAGTTTCCATTGCATTGATTTCTGCTCTAATCTTTAAAATATCCTCTCTTGTTCAAGGTTTGGGTTTTTCTTGCTCTTGTTTTTCTAGGAGTCTAAGAATCATCGTTAGGTTGTTTATTTGAGCTTGCTCTGT
>NW_022956605.1:0-325 GCF_012274545.1 Fukomys damarensis | reverse complement strand
ATATTAGTTAGACTTCTAACCTGGAGTTCATGCTAGTGAGACATTCAGAACTCTGCTGCCTTCCTCTTTTCGCCACAGCTGAATAGCATATTTTAGGCCAAACTCCTATTCACTATAGAGACCTGATATACGTGCACTGTGAAAATCTGTATTACAGATAGGCTGATATTCCAGAAACCATAGCCAGGCACCATTGTTTGTAATTAGTTCACGCCTAAACACTGACATATCTAGCCGTTTGCAGCTAAAATATGCACAATGTGTACCATTCTTCCATTTTATTCTACGGTCCAAGCATGCCAAGGAAAATCCTAGCCTGCAACCT
>NW_022956604.1:0-226 GCF_012274545.1 Fukomys damarensis | reverse complement strand
TCACAAACATATACCAATTTGTTAAAAGGGAAAACATAAAGACAAGCCTGTTTTTAAAAGTCACCTTCCTATGCTGTCTTTCTTCCCTGGCTCCTCAGAGGGGAGACTTTACCCACTCTCTTCCAGGCTAGTTTCTTAAACAGGTCAGGTGACACTGTCTAAGCCACTGAGTCTGAACCTACTTTGGCTTGGGAAGCCTGGCTTTAAAAACAGGAGTATTAGGGGC
>NW_022956603.1:0-204 GCF_012274545.1 Fukomys damarensis | reverse complement strand
TCCTCACATGGTCTATGCGTTCTTTGAATGTGTGCCACTACGTACTGAATTGGTAATCCTGTACAATTCTGAATGGTAGAAGTTTCTGTATACAGTAGGCTGAAATATTTTGATGAATTGCTTAATTTTTGAATTTTATTTTTTAAGTTGCATGATTTTTTTCCTGAAAAATAAAAAAGTATTATAAAAGCTTTAAAAAAAAAA
>NW_022956602.1:0-242 GCF_012274545.1 Fukomys damarensis | reverse complement strand
TGAGAACTAGAGATGATAATGATAACTACTAAATTGGTAATGTACATAGAATGCATACTTTTCATCTGTTTAGTTTGTATTTAATTGGGTTATACAGCCTCAATAGCTCATAAATTGAATCTTTGAGGAATTCATAAATATTTTATATATATATTTAATATATATATCAGAAATAGTTGCTATAGATATAGTGCAACAATCTATGAAAATCTGATTACACACTGAAGAATCTATATTTTATA
>NW_022956601.1:0-258 GCF_012274545.1 Fukomys damarensis | reverse complement strand
ATATAGACTCTAGAGTTTTTTCTCATTTTATTTTATTATACTGAAAGATGAAATGTAAGTATTCACACCAAAGAAATTATATGACCTGAGAAATTTGTTTCTATACATACTCAAGGACTGCCCTACAATAAAAAGACCAGTGGTCTCATGGCTTGTATTGATTTTCTGCAAATAGTATTTGTATGATAGAAATGAAGTTCCACCCAAAGTAGCAGTACCTGGGGTTGGTAAAGTCAGGTTTCCACTTGGTTAGATGCT
>NW_022956600.1:0-290 GCF_012274545.1 Fukomys damarensis | reverse complement strand
TTTGGATGCTATTGTGAAAGGAAGTGTTTCCCTAATTTCTCTCTCAGTGAGTCTGTTATTTGTGTATAAGAAGGTTATTGATTTTTGGGTGTTGACCTTGTATCCAGCTACTCTTCTAAAAGTGGCAATTAATTCTAAAAGACTTTTGTTGGAGTTTTTTTGTGTCTTCTATGTAGAGTTTCATATCATCAGCAAATAATGACAGTTTAACTTCTTCCTTTCCTAGGTTTGTTGCTTTAGTTTCTTTCTCTTGTCTAATTGCTATGGCTAATGTTTCCAGAACTATATCA
>NW_022956599.1:0-253 GCF_012274545.1 Fukomys damarensis | reverse complement strand
CTTTGAGTTGAGAAGGATCAGTGTAGGGGAGACCACAATCAGGGTCCTTCTCTGGAGACCTAATCTGATGGGCATTGAATAGAAGTCATATTGCAGTTTAGCAGTTATGGACTCCATTTACAGGGTCAATCTAGTGAATCCTGGTAAAAGGAGTTTGACACATTTGTTGTAGGTTCCATCTGCATGATCACTTGGAGTTTGGCAGCCTCTAGGCAAGAATAAACTAAAAGTGTAAATAAGGATTAAATGTATA
>NW_022956598.1:0-217 GCF_012274545.1 Fukomys damarensis | reverse complement strand
AGATCCATGCAATTAGGACAATAAAGGTGAAGTCACAACAGATCCTGCAGAAATCCAGAGGATAGTCAATACCTACTTCAAGAACCTATACTTTAGTATAATGAGAAACACAGAAGAAATGGACAGATTGCTAGATAAATATGAATTACCAAACTTGAACGAAAAAGATATAAAAAGTCTAAACACCCCATTTACAATCAGTGAAATTGAAAACTTA
>NW_022956597.1:0-1267 GCF_012274545.1 Fukomys damarensis | reverse complement strand
ATGGAATCAGGCTGCAGGCTGAAATAGCCACAGGAAGAGCGGTCGGCTTTCCTGAAATCCGAAGAACAATTATCCCGTTTATGGCTTCTAGGGCCCTTTCCCTTCTCCTTACTGCCACCTGCCTTTGATCTTTAACCAATCATTTATACCTCTCCCTCCCACAGAGCAGGAGACCACAACACTGAAACCTCATTTTGGTTCTCTTTCCCCAGGAAGAAGCATGGTCTAGGATTGTAAACAGGAAGTTTAGGGGACAGCTATGGACTCCGTTTACCCTACGAAGTGCTGTCAAGTCCCCGTTTTCTGATTTCTTCTAAAGTTTCTGGGTTATCTATTAGCACTAAACTAAACCTGAAGGAAATATAATCAGAATAAACAAAATTTAATTCTTCAACAAACACCTTTTGAAAGCTCTTCACCAACAGGCAGAAGCACACTGCATTTGGATATCAAGCAGCTGCAGTCCATGATGGCACACAGACCCAGGCCCACCACCCCAGGAGACCCGGATGAAGCTGCCTCCGAGACTCTGGGCAGCGAAAGCCCTGGCAACGCTCCAGCCAAAAGGCTAGAGGTCCTCGGGTCCCTGCGTCACCCACAAGCCGGGCTACCCCCACAGGAACATGGGAAGAACAGGAAGGCTTGAAAATCAGGGCCAGAAGCACAGAGCTCGAAGAAGTGGAGGAAAAACTAGGCCCCGAGGCAGCAAAGCAGCCATGTGGAAGTTCTGGCAGACATGGAGGTCTGGCCCCTGCCCGGGGTTTATCTTCTCACTGCCTCAGCTGATCTGTCAAATGGGAGTAACAGTATCCAGTACTTCACAGGTCGTATGAATAAAATGCTCAGAACAAGCCCCAGCCCACAGCAGGAACTATACAAATGCTGGCTAACTGCTGTTTTAGGCTAGAAGTGGGCCTACAAAACAGCCTGTGAGACAAAGCCTAACTCCTTCAATCCCCACCCACTGCTAGACAGCTGGAAATACCAGACTACTACAGCAGACCCACTCCTAACAGGCAGAGAGTACCATGTCTCAGCTCTCTGGTTCCTGGTTTAAGCCCCTGATGGTCTCAGCTGAGGACAAGTAAGCCAGACTCCTTTCCCTAGCAACTAGGTTCAGATATAACACTGCAAGCTGGCAACATCCTATGATTAAAATGGAAAGTGACATCTGACGAAAATGGAAATCTACCTGATAGGCAGGTCAGAGCCCACACATTCTCGATGGCTAAGCTCTGCAGCTCCTAATAAATGTCTCTAAATCTGC
>NW_022956596.1:0-1034 GCF_012274545.1 Fukomys damarensis | reverse complement strand
AGATGAAAAATGAGCACTTCTCTTACGAGTGATACTGAAGAAAAAAAATAATTAGTTCCTATAAGTTATACACATTAGGTAAAAATAGACACAATACAAAGAAACTGAATCCACTCAATGTAGTTATAAAATACAAAACTAAGATATTATCAAACTACAATGGATGACACTGTTAAGTCTCCAAATTTTAAAGATGTCTATTTAAATTAAAATCTGGTCCCCCCAAATAAATCCAAAATGAGAAAGCAGAATTTTAGTAAACACATATATGCAGATATAGGTATACACAAATAATGCAAAAGAGATTTATCAGAAGTGTAATTTTGGCACTTTTACTTGGATTTTTAAAGTAAATACAAGTATCTTTGTACACAAGTTCTCATTCTAGAGAAACAGGATGCTAAAAGGTTCAAACATCTTTCTTCTTAAAAAGAACACTGAAACAGATAACTTTACCTGTTAAATCCTTGGCTGGCAATTTTATAAATCTGGTTTGATTCACTTAATTCCAAAAGTTTTGCAAAATTATTTTTGTTTGTGTCAAGTTTTACCTGGCTATCTACTTCCAGTATACATACATTTGGTCAGAGGTCCATAAATAATATTAACATTTTCAATGGAGAAATCTTAAAGTTTTAAAGGGATATACAGCTCAGTAAATAAATTCTCCTGGAATTTCTTGTAGCAACGGTTCCTCAAATTTAAATCGTTTGGAAATGGCTTTTTGCTCCGTTTTCTCTTTTTCAGACTGTCTGCATTGTCCTAAAGTATATGAAGTAACTACAATTAACTCCTCTGTCACCAGTGGTCCCTCGGATTCTGGCTCCTCAGTATCTTCGTTAATTCCAGCCACAGAATCACCTTCTTGGAGGATGCCTGCTGCTTCTACTGCTCCCTTCACCTTGTGAGGACTGGGGATACTGCTAGGTGTCAACCACGGGTGTCTAAGACATTCCTCAGCAGTGGCTCGGTCTCTGTATAAAGACAGTCACACAGGTGACAGCATTAAACTTCAATTGAAAAATCAGAGCATA
>NW_022956595.1:0-688 GCF_012274545.1 Fukomys damarensis | reverse complement strand
AGATCCCAATGATGGATGTAACTGTACTGTATCTCTAAAATGAACCAATAAACTCAATGAGGAAAAAAACCACTCTTCCTAGATTTCTTGCTACAGTCTAATAAAAATAGAAATTGACAAAAGGTGTCCTTTTTTAACCTTTGTGATGTTCTTTTCTACATTGCTCTAACCCCCGTTTCCTCGTGATCAAATGGCTCAATTCTCTGCCTTGCTAGAGAAAATTTCTATCTAAAAAGAGAAACTAATGCAATTGAAGGCAGAAATTTTGAATGGTGGGGTTTCACACATCAGCCCAACAGTGCTGGAAAGCTAGGCTCACTCTTCCTTAACGACCCTGGCATCATTCTTTCCTGCCTCTCCTGTGGCTCAGCCCAGCCCAGCCCAATGTCAAACTATGCTCCTCCCTCCTGTATAACATCCTGGCACTCACCGAATTGCTACCTCCCTAACTGGCACATTCCACTCAGTCCTCAGGGCTCTGGGACTGTTGTGTACACCCAGGATTGCATAGCCCAGACTTCCATCCCTGACCTCTACCCACTCACTCCAGTTCTGCCTGCTACTGAATGTGCATATGCGTGTGCACGCGCGCGCACACACACACACACCACAGCAATACAATGATTCACCTTCTTCTCTCTCTTTTTTTTTTGAGACAAAGTCTCACATGTAGTTCAGGCTGGCCTCA
>NW_022956594.1:0-220 GCF_012274545.1 Fukomys damarensis | reverse complement strand
ATTAACTCTTAGGTCTCTGTTAAAAATAATTCTTTTTGTCTTTTATGATACTGAAATGACTGGCCATTAGAGACCACATGAATAGAGAGGTGGTAATAGTCACATATCTCCAAAATGAGTCCCCTGCAAAGTCAAGCCACTCGGTGTTTCTGCTTCTTTCTGTGATTTTGTGGGTATCAGTGGACATGATGGTGAAACGGAAGAATCTAAGAGGAGAGCC
>NW_022956593.1:0-229 GCF_012274545.1 Fukomys damarensis | reverse complement strand
CTTTCATCAGTTGGTTTATCTGAAAATATTTGGTAGAATCACTTGTATTGCTTTTTCACAAGAGGATAAATTGCTAAAAGTGCTCTTTATGAAGCCTGTTAAATACTTTCAGATTTTGGAAAATAATAAAGTTTAGAATTTATGTTTATTTCTTGTATTTTAATACAGCCCAATACCTCTTTAATTTAAGCTAGACAGCCTGTTAATTATCTATTACTAGTGGATAATT
>NW_022956592.1:0-346 GCF_012274545.1 Fukomys damarensis | reverse complement strand
GCTGCAATTTGTCATTATGTAAAATAATAATAATAACAATAACGATCATGCTAACACTAGTAGTGGGATACTCTGTGAGTTATCTTGGATCACAGGAAAGTGACACTCGATGAAGCTAAATTCCATAAAATAATGTTCGCAGGCTACTGTTGATCTTCATAACTTTTCTGTGAAATGAGAATTACATCATAAAGGAGCAGCTCATTCTAATTGCATGTTCTGATGCCTAAGTACATAACTCGTCTTGATTCTTTTTAATCTCCTTCCCCTCCCTTCTCCCCTCCCCCTCTATCTCTAGATCTCCTTCCCCGTTTTCATTATTCTTGTTAATATTATTATTGTAATA
>NW_022956591.1:0-636 GCF_012274545.1 Fukomys damarensis | reverse complement strand
TTAACTGTCTTCCCGTGCTTTTCTCTGCACTACACAATACCCTGTTCACATTTCACTGGGCTTGGGGTTCTTTAGCTCCCTGAGTTCTGCTTCTCTGGTTCCCCCCTGGATCTGTCTGCCTCCCTTGCTCCACCTCCACCACAGCTGCCCTGATACAGCCCACCATCATCATTCTCTCTGTCTCCCTCTTTATCTCTCTCTCTGTCTCTCCCTCTCTCCCCCTCTCTTTCTCCTTCTCGCTCCTCTAACCCCCGTAACTCCCCTCTCCATCTTGCTGTAATCCTTTCTCCCAAAGCAGCCAGAGGTATCTAGGAAGTTTGATGTACATTTCATTTGAAATAAATCCAAAGGCCTTATAAAGGCCCGTGAGGTCCTGCACAAACCCACACCCCTTCTCCCTCTCTGACCCTCTCTCCCTATCCTCCAGCCATATCACATTGGTACCCACTGTTTCCTCTGTGCAGCATGCCCTGACCTCATGTGCTCACTCCCCCATGCCTTGTAGTCTCGGCCGAAGCAGCATCACCTTAGGAAGGCTCTGAAACACCCTAGGTGGAGAAGCCCTTGTTCCCCTGTGATACATTCCCAGCCAGACTATTCTTTCCTCACATATACACACTGACAGTTAGCTCAAAC
>NW_022956590.1:0-1626 GCF_012274545.1 Fukomys damarensis | reverse complement strand
TTTTTTTTTTTGAAAGAGTGTTCCTACGTAGTTTGGGTTGGCTTTGAATGATGTAGCTCAGGCTGGGCTTGAACTCACAGCCGTCGTCCTGCCTCAGCCGGAGGATTACAGGCATGTGCCATCACACCTGGCTCATAGTTTTTGTTATTACATGGAAACGCCTATCAGAGGAAGGTATTACTGTTGTTTGGAGCTGCTGCTTGACCCAAGATTGTTTTACCAATCTGAGAATCTAGAGAGAAAAAGAAAATGTAAGACCTTCACTCCCTTCTTGTACTCCCCAATGTTCTAAGAATCCCCATTCTTAGGTGTAAAGAGTACGGCTGTCCCCCTCTATGGCCATGAAGTTAAGGTCTCTCACACCACCTGCTATTCACTCATTCTTTTCCCCATTTACTTCTCTTAGCACTTTTTTTTTTTTGGTACTGGGGATGAACTCAGGACCTTGCACTTGCAAGGCAGGTGCTGGCAGCACTGAGCTAAATCCCTGGCTCTTAGCACCCTGATCTTTAACCTGAAAGGATCAGATGTAAAGCAGGAGCAAAGACAATGTAATAAACTTGATAACTGAATTAAATCCAAAGGTTGGCTGCTGTGAGCTTATGTAGGTGAATTCTCTTTTAAGACTGTGACACACTATCCATGGAATCTGCATTGGTAAAACAGGAGTTGGGGGTGTACCTCAGTGGTATGTGTAGAAAGACAAGATAAATTCATGTCCTTAATAGCAGTCTTGACTAGGTGCAGCCTATAAAGTGTTGCAACTTGAGTTGAGTATTCCTGCTACACAGGACTGATTTATCAGTCCAGGAATAATCAGGAGAGGATCACAAGTGTTTAAAATAAACCACCCAGGAGGCCATATCTCTGTCAGCATCCGAGATTTCAGGACACGGGGATGCTATTCCTGCACTGGGAACACTGTCTTCACTGTAGACCTCCATGTTTAGGAGTTTGTGGAATAATGACACATAGAAAACAACTTTGTCGCTGGCTCCCAGCTATATGAGGCTGAGGCCGAAGAATCCCAAGTTTGAGGCCGGCCTGGGCAACTGAAGAGACCCTATCTCAAAATAAAAAGGTCTTGGCATGTAGCTCAGTAGTAGCTTACATGCATAAGGTCCTTAGTTCAAACTGTAGTACTCTAATAAAAATACAAAATGACTCTGTAACCTTCCTTATATTAAAAAAAAAAGTTGTTCTCCACTGTGATATCACAAGAGAAGATCAAAGAATTTGGCAGAAATACAACTTTTCAACATCTTGTACATGAACTGACTCTACTGCAAGACCTTATACATATACTGTCCCCAGGAAACACTGAGGATTGTTCGTATGTTACAGCATATTGCTCCAGGACGAGTTCTTTCTTGTTTTGTGAGGCAGGGTCTCACTATGTAGTTCAGGCTGGCCTTTAGCTCCTAGCCCAGGACAGCCCCAAACTCTCAGCGATCCTCCTGCTTCAGCTTCCCAAGTGCCGGGGTTACAGGCGTGCACCACCATGCCGGGCAAAGGTGAGTCCTTACAGTGCTGCTTGTGGTCAGCTTCCAACAGCCTCACGTATTTCTTAACTCACAGAGGATCTTGAGAATAGAGATTTCAGTGTCCTTCAAATTAACTGCCAAA
>NW_022956589.1:2828-8859 GCF_012274545.1 Fukomys damarensis | reverse complement strand
ACTGAAGGTCACATGAACGGGGGCAACCGCCCCCCGAAATGTACACGATGCGACGCAGGGAGTAGAATGGGGAGCCTCTTCCCTCCCTTCATCGAGCCCTCACCTTACTCGCTGGCCCGGCACTACCCACTAGAACGGCGGTGGGATGTGCAGGTCCTTGGGAATGCACAGTGCATCCCACCTTCGCAAAAGGCGCTGCCCTCACCTTACCTCCCACAGGCGAACTACCCGGTAGGCGACTTCCTTCCGGATCACGCTCACCAACCTTTACCCTAACCCAAAGCCACCACCTGATTCCTAAGCTCCCAGCAGGCCGTCCTTGAAATCAGGCACTGGGGCTGAGCCTAAGACGCAATCTCATGCCGCTACCGCCTAGGGAACCCACACGCCAATAGCCAGGGAGAGAAACTGCCAGCCTATCGCCCACCGGAATCCTGTCTATTCCCAGCGCTAACAGGAGCCCTGACCCGAGAGGAGGGACTTCTACTCCTACGTCATTCCTCAGCCTGGACGTCCAACTACCACCGACACCCACTGTCCAGCGCTCACGACACTACTCAGGGAGCAAAATGGGGGGCCAATTCCGTCCCCGACATGGAGCCCTAAAACTCCTCGCTGGCCAGTCGCTGCCCACTATAGCCAGGCCTCCATCGGCAGGTCCCGGGAAACACACATTCGACCCCACCTTCAAGAAAGGCGCTGCCCTCACCTTCGCTCGCACAGGCAAACTACCTGGAAGGTGAATTCCGTCCGGGTCATGCTCACCAATCCTAACCCTAACCCTAGCCCACAGCCTGATTCCTCGGTTGCCGTGGGGCGGCACTTGAAATCCTCCCCTGTGCTTAAGCCTCAGGTGCCATCTCATGCTGACACTCACTAGGAAACCCACAGCCCGACACCCAGGCAGCGAAATCCCAAAGCTATCCTTCTCCGGAATCCTCCGCCTAACCCTAACCCTATCCCTGAGCCTCCAGGAGGGACTTACATTCCTACATCATTCCTAAAACTCAGGGTCCAATGAACACGAAGCCTTACCCTCCGTCACACACTACACTACACGGGGAGCCCAACGGGGAATCCGTTCCAGCCCCGAAATGTAGCTCTAACGCTAGGCGATGGCCCCTCCCTCCCGATTCTGTCAAGGCGGCAAGGCTCCGGTCCGAGGGAAAACCACGGCACATCCGAGCTTCACAAAAGTCACTGCCCTCACCTTACCTCTCACGCCCAAATTGTCTGCTGTGTGAATTCCTTCCGTGTCGTGCTCCCCTGTCCTAACCCTAACCCTAACCCACCACCTGATTCCTACCTTCCCCGAGGGCGGTCCTCGACCTCCTCCACTCCGGCTGAGCCTAAGGTCAAATCTCATGCTGATACTCACTAGGAAAGCCGACCACCGATACCCAGGTGCAGAAACCGCGAGGCTGTCACTCACCGGAATCCTCATCCTAACCCTCACCCTCAGCCTGACCCCGGGGAGAGGGACTTACCTTCCTACGTCATTCCGAACACTGAAGGTCACATGAACAGGGGCCCCCCGCCCCCTGAAGTGTAGACGACGCGACGCGGGGAGTGGAATGGGGAGCCTGTCCCGTCCCCATCATCGAGCTCTCACCCTACTCGCTGGCCCGGCACTGCCCACTGGCACCGCGGAGCGACGCGCGGGTCCTTGGAAATACCCAGTGCATCCCAGCTTCCTGAAAGGCGCTGCCCTCACCTTACCTCGCACAGGCAAACTACCCGGTAGGCGACTTCCTTCCGGATCACGCTCACCAACTCTAACCCTAACCCTAAGCCACCACCTGATTCCTAAGCGCCCAGCAGGCCGTCCTTGAAATCCGGCACTGGGGCTGAGCCTAAGGCGCAATCTCATGCCGCTACCGCCTAGGGAACCCACACGCCAACAGCCAGGGAGAGAAACTGCCAGCCTATCGCCCACCGGAATCCTGTCTATCCCCAGCGCTAACAGGAGCCCTGACCCGAGAGCAGGGACTTCTACTCCTACGTCATTCCTCAGCCTGGACGTCCAACTGACACCGACACCCACCGTCCAGCGCTCAGGACACTACTCAGGGAGGAAAACGGGGGGCCTATTCCGTCCCCGACATCGAGCGCTAACCCTCCTCGCTGGCCAGTCGCTGCCCACTATAGCCAGGCCTCCATGGGCAGGTCCCGGGAAACACACATTCGACCCCACCTTCAAGAAAGGCGCTGCCCTCACCTTCGCTCGCACAGGCAAACTACCTGGAAGGTGAATTCCGTCCGGGTCATGCTCACCAATCCTAACCCTAACCCTAGCCCACAGCCTGATTCCTCGGTTGCCGTGGGGCGGCACTTGAAATCCTCCCCTGTGCTTAAGCCTCAGGTGCCATCTCATGCTGACACTCACTAGGAAACCCACAGCCCGACACCCAGGCAGCGAAATCCCAAAGCTATCCTTCTCCGGAATCCTCCGCCTAACCCTAACCCTATCCCTGAGCCTCCAGGAGGGACTTACATTCCTACATCATTCCTAAAACTCAGGGTCCAATGAACACGAAGCCTTACCCTCCGTCACACACTACACTACACGGGGAACCCAACGGGGAATCCGTTCCAGCCCCGAAATGTAGCTCTAACGCTAGGCGATGGCCCCTCCCTCCCGATTCTGTCAAGGCGGCAAGGCTCCGGTCCGAGGGAAAACCTCGGCACATCTGAGCTTCACAAAAGTCACTGCCCTCACCTTACCTCTCACGCCGAAATTGTCTGCTGTGTGTATTCCTTCCGTGTCGTCCTCCCCTTTCCTAACCCTAACCCTAACCTACCACCTGATTCCTACCTTGCGAGAGGGCGGTCCTCGACCTCCTCCACTCTGTCTGAGCCTAAGGTCAAATCTCATGCTGATACTCACTAGAAAGCCGCACACCGATACCCAGGTGCAGAAACCGCGAGGCTGTCACTCACCGGAATCCTCATCAACACTCACCTTGCAGAAACCGCGAGGCTGTCACTCACCGGAATCCTCATCCTAACACTCACCCTCAGCCTTACCCCGGGGAGAGGGACTTACCTTACTACGTCATTCTGAACACTGAAGGTCACATGAACAGGGGCCCCCCGCCCCCTGAAGTGTAGACGACTCGACATGGGGAGTGGAACGGGGAGCCTGTCCCGTCCCCATCATCGAGCTCTCACCCTACGTGCTGGCCCAGCACTGCCCACTGGCACCGCGGTGCGATGCGCGGGTCGTTGGAAATCCCCAGTGCATCTCACCTTCGCGAAAGGCGCTGCCTTCACCTTACTTTGCACAGGCAAACTACCCGGTAGGCGACTTCCCTCCGGATCATGCTCACCAACCCTAACCCTAACCCTAAGCCACCACCTGATTCCTAAGCTCCCAGCAGGCCGTCCTTGAAATCCGGCACTGGGGCTGAGCCTAAGGCGCAATCTCATGCCGCTATCGCCTAGGGAACCCACACGCCAATAGCCAGGGAGAGAAACTGCCAGCCTATCGCCCACCGGAATCCTGTCTATCCCCAGCGCTGACAGGAGCCCTGACCCGAGAGCAGGGACTTCTACTCCTCCGTCATTCCTCAGCCTGGACGTCCAACTAACCCCGACACGCACCGTCCAGGGCTCAGGACACTACTCAGGGAGGAAAATGGGGGGCCTATTCCGTCCCCGACATCGAGCGCTAACCCTCCTCGCTGGCCAGTCGCTGCCCACTATAGCCAGGCCTCCATGGGCAGGTCCCGGGAAACAAACATTCGACCCCACCTTCAAGAAAGGCGCTGCCCTCACCTTCGCTCGCACAGGCAAACTACCCGGTAGGCGACTTCCCTCCGGATCATGCTCACCAACTCTAACCCTAACCCTAAGCCACCACCTGATTCCTAAGCGCCCAGCAGGCCGTCCTTGAAATCCGGCCCTGGGGCTGAGCCTAAGGCGCAATCTCATGCCGCTATCGCCTAGGGAACCCACACGCCAATAGCCAGGGAGAGAAACTGCCAGCCTATCGCCCACCGGAATCCTGTCTATCCCCAGCGCTGACAGGAGCCCTGACCCGAGAGCAGGGACTTCTACTCCTCCGTCATTCCTCAGCCTGGACGTCCAACTAACCCCGACACGCACCGTCCAGGGCTCAGGACACTACTCAGGGAGGAAAATGGGGGGCCTATTCCGTCCCCGACATCGAGCGCTAACCCTCCTCGCTGGCCAGTCGCTGCCCACTATAGCCAGGCCTCCATGGGCAGGTCCCGGGAAACAAACATTCGCCCCCCCCTTCAAGAAAGGCGCTGCCCTCACCTTCGCTCGCACAGGCAAACTACCCGGTAGGCGACTTCCCTCCGGATCATGCTCACCAACTCTAACCCTAACCCTAAGCCACCACCTGATTCCTAAGCGCCCAGCAGGCCGTCCTTGAAATCCGGCCCTGGGGCTGAGCCTAAGGCGCAATCTCATGCCGCTATCGCCTAGGGAACCCACACGCCAATAGCCAGGGAGAGAAACTGCCAGCCTATCGCCCACCGGAATCCTGTCTATCCCCAGCGCTGACAGGAGCCCTGACCCGAGAGCAGGGACTTCTACTCCTCCGTCATTCCTCAGCCTGGACGTCCAACTAACCCCGACACGCACCGTCCAGGGCTCAGGACACTACTCAGGGAGGAAAATGGGGGGCCTATTCCGTCCCCGACATCGAGCGCTAACCCTCCTCGCTGGCCAGTCGCTGCCCACTATAGCCAGGCCTCCATGGGCAGGTCCCGGGAAACAAACATTCGCCCCCCCCTTCAAGAAAGGCGCTGCCCTCACCTTCGCTCGCACAGGCAAACTACCTGGAAGGTGAATTCCGTCCGGGTCATGCTCACCAATCCTAATCCTAACCCTAGCCCACAGCCTGATTCCTCGGTTGCCATGGGGCAGCACTTGAAATCCTCCCCTGTGCTTAAGCCTCAGGTGCCATCTCATGCTGACCCTCACTAGGAAACCCACAGCCGGATTCCCAGTAGCGAAATTCCAAAGCTATACTTCTCCAGAATCCTCCGCCTAACCCTAACCCTATCCCTGAGCCTCGAGGAGGCACTTACATTCCTTCGTCATTCCGAAAACTCAGGGTCCAGTGAACACAAAGCCTTATCCTCCGTCACACACTGCACTACACGGGTGGTCCAACGGGGAATCCGTTCCAGCCCTTAAATGTAGCTCTAACGCTAGGGGATGGGCCATCACTCCCGATTCTGTCAAGGCGGCAAGGCCCCGCTCCGAGGGAAAGTCGCGGCACATCCTAGCTTCGCAAAAGTCACTGCCCTCACCTTACCTCTCACGGCCAAATTCTGTGCTGTGTGAATTCCTTGCGTGTCGTGCTCACCTGTGCTCACCCTAACCCAAACCAACCACCTGATTCCTACCTTCCCGGAGGGCGGTCCTCGACATCCTCCACTCGGGCTGATCCTAACGTGAAATCTCATGCTGATACTCACTAGGAAAGCCGCTCACCGATACCCAGGTGCAGAAACTGCGAGGCTGTCACTCACCGGGATCCTCATCCTAACCCTCAACCTCCGCCTGACCCCGGGGGTAGGGACTGACCTTCCTACGCCAATCCGAACACTGAAGGTCACATGAACGGGGGCAACCGCCCCACGAAATATACACGATGCGACGCAAGGAGTAGAATGGGGAGCCTCTCCCCTCCCTTCATCGAGCTCTCACATTACTCGCTGGCCCGGCACTACCCACAAGAACGGCGGTGCGATGTGTAGGTCCTTGGCAATGCACAGTGCATCCCAACATCGCGAAAGGCGCTGCCCTCACCTTACCTCGCACAGGAGAACTACCCGGTAGGCGACTTCCTTCCGGATCACGCTCACCAACCCTAACCCTAACCCGAAGCCACCACCTGATTCCTAAGCTCCCAGCAGGCCGTCCTTGAAATCCGGCACTGGGGCTGAGCCTAAGGCGCAATCTCATGCCGCTACCGCCTAGGGAACCCACACGCCAATAGCCAGGAAGAGAAACTGCCAGCCTATCGCCCACCGGAATCCTGTCTATCCCCAGC
>NW_022956589.1:335-1853 GCF_012274545.1 Fukomys damarensis | reverse complement strand
ACCTGATTCCTACCTTCCCCGAGGGCGGTCCTCGACCTCCTCCACTCTGGCTGAGCCTAAGGTCAAATCTCATGCTGATACTCACTAGGAAAGCCGCACACCGATACTCAGGTGCAGAAACCGCGAGGCTGTCAGTCACCGGAATCCTCAGCCTAAACCTTACCCTCAGCCTGACCCCGGGGAGAGGGACTTACCTTCCTACGTCATTCCGAACACTCAAGGTCACATGAACAGGGGCCCACCGACCCCTGAAGTGTAGACGACGCGACGCGGGGAGTGGAATGCTGAGCCTGTCCCGTCCCCATCATCGAGCTCTCACCCTTCGCGCTGGGGCGGCACTGCCCACTGGCACCGCGGTGCGACGCGCGGGTCCTTGGAAATACCCAGTGCATCCCAGCTTCCTGAAAGGCGCTGCCCTCACCTTACCTCGCACAGGCGAACTACCCGGTAGTCGACTTCCTTCCGGGTCAGGCTCACCAACCCTAACCCTAATCCTAAGCCACCACCTGATTCCTAAGCTCCCAGCAGGCCGTCCTTGAAATCCGGCACTGGGGTGAGCCTAAGACGCAATCTCATGCCGCTACCGCCTAGGGAACCCACACGCCAATAGCCAGGGAGAGAAACTGCCAGCCCATCGCCCACCGGAATCCTGTCTCTCCCCAGCGCTAACAGGAGCCCTGACCCGAGAGCAGGGACTTCTACTCTTACGTCATTCCTCAGCCTTGACGTCCAACTAACACCGACACCAACCGTCCAGCGCTCAGGACACTACTCAGGGAGGAAAATGGGGGGCCTATTTCGTCCCCGACATCGACCGCTAAGCCTCCTACCTGGCCAGTCGCTGCCCACTATAGCCAGGCCTCCATGCGCAAGTCCCGGGAAACACACATTCGACCCCACCTTCAAGAAAGGTGCTGCCCTCACCTTCGCTCGCACAGGCAAACTACCTGGAAGGTGAATTCCGTCCGGGTCATGCTCACCAATCCTAACCCTAACCCTAGCCCTCAGCATGATTCCTCGGTTGCCGTGGGGCGGCACTTGAAATCCTCCCCTGTGCTTAAGCCTCAGGTGCCATCTCATGCTGACACTCACTAGGAAACCCACAGCCCGACACCCAGGCAGCGAAATCCCAAAGCTATCCTTCTCCGGATTCCTCCGCCAAACCCTAACCCTATCCCTGAGCCTCCAGGAGGGACTTACATTCCTACATCATTCCTAAAACTCAGGGTCCAATGAACACGAAGACTTACCCTCCGTCAAACACTTCACTACACGGGGAGCAAAACGGGGAATCTGTTCCAGCCCCAAAATGTAGCTCTAACGCTAGGCGATGACAACTCCCTCCCGATTCTGGCAAGGCGGCAAGGCTCCGGTCCGAGGGAAAACCACGGCACATCCGAGCTTCACAAAAGTCACAGCCCTCACCTTACCTCTCACCCCCAAATTGTCTGCTGTGTGAATTCCTTCCCGGTCGTGCTCCCCTGTCCTAACCCTAACCCTAACCCACCCTCATTCCTA
>NW_022956589.1:0-247 GCF_012274545.1 Fukomys damarensis | reverse complement strand
AGCCAGGGAGAGAAACTGCCAGCCTATTGCCCACCAGAATCCTGTCTAACCCCAGCGCTAACAGGAGCCCTGACCCGAGAGCAGGTACTTCTACTCCTACGTCATTCCTCAGCCTATACGTCCAAGTAACACAGACACCCACCGGTCAGCGCTCAGGACACTACTCAGGGAGGAAAATGGGGCTCCTATTCCATCCCCGACATCGAGCGCTAACCCTCCTCGCTGGCCAGTCGCTGCCCTCTATAGC
>NW_022956588.1:0-209 GCF_012274545.1 Fukomys damarensis | reverse complement strand
GGATTCATGTCAAAAACTTCAGTGATTATTATTGTTGTGAAAGTTATTGTAAAGAACAGAAAAGCAATCATACCTTCTAATGTCAGCTCCAGCTCTAAGGTGTCTTAAACATGCCAGAAATCAGAGATGGAACAGGAACCTTTAACGGGTTGAAGAGAAACTCGAAAAGCAGCCCTGGTTAAAGACCCAGTAAAGCTTGGGCCACAGTA
>NW_022956587.1:0-652 GCF_012274545.1 Fukomys damarensis | reverse complement strand
AAATAGCTAAATCCATAAAATTAAGCAAGATGTGTCTATTGCTGCAGAGAAATCAAGAAGGGGATAGAAAGGGGAGATTGGGTTTGACTCTCCATCGGTGACCATTATGAGAGCCTCTAGTGACCATTATGAGAGCAGTTACAGCAGAAGGGAGTGGGGGGAGTTGTATGTCTCTATGGCACTGGGTTGGAGGAGCAAATGGGACTTGATAGAGCGCAGGAAATTCAGAAAGATTATTCTTTCAGAACTTTTCTGGTATGAGGAAAGAAAACAACAGCACAATAGTTTTGTTCTATGCCTTCTATGTCACCACTCTCTGTTCAAACACAAGCTTCTGATTCTAAATGTTGCCTAAATTCCAAGGTATTCTGTAAATGCTTCTACTGGACTTATCCAGCCTTATTTCCCTCTGTTCCCCTCCAGTTCTCTCTTCACCATCCTGCTCTGCTTTTGCACATGTGAGGCTTCATCCCAAAGAAACTCTGATCCTTTGGTCTCTTCTTTACTTACTCCTGAGCAACTTCAACCTTCTGAATTGACAGCCAGCTATTTCCCCTCATGCAAGACTGCTCGTCCAATATGCTACCAATGGTTTTCTCATGCTTGTTGTTCTATTCCTAACCTCAAATCACTTCCACAATATGAAAAGAGA
>NW_022956586.1:0-224 GCF_012274545.1 Fukomys damarensis | reverse complement strand
TAGTATAGTTGGGAAAAAGAAGGGGTTAAAAGAGGGGAGAAGCAAAAGGTAGTCTGGCCCCTGGTATCCTGCCTGAATCGGGATTTTCAAAGAATATTTGATATGGCTCCTTCTGATTTAATAATGGTAGGCATCATGGGTATTGGGGGCTGGGTACATACGAAGGACAGATGTCTCAGTGTCTGAGTGCTGTTCCCATTGGAAGACCATGCCAAAGTTGGCTC
>NW_022956585.1:0-214 GCF_012274545.1 Fukomys damarensis | reverse complement strand
ACCTTGCGATACAGGCACAGTCAGGTCCACACATTTCCAGCTAAAAGCTAGAACTGGTGTTTACATATACAACAGTCCCTCTAAGAACCCTCAGAGAAACAGTGGGGCATATTATTTTTCTTTTCATTCTGAGGAGTAATCTAAAAGAAGACATGATGAGAAAGGTAATTCTAATTTGATTACAAAATTCTAAAATGCCTTATCAATCATGAGG
>NW_022956584.1:0-451 GCF_012274545.1 Fukomys damarensis | reverse complement strand
GTCACACCAGTGGTTCACTCCTCCATAGAAACAAAGCGGGGAAGAGGACCAAGGGGCTGACTTAGCCAAACACACTAATTCTTTAAACTGTTCATCTAGAATCCTATATTCAACAAAGTTATTCTTTAAGTATGGAGATGCAATATTGAATATGATACCAAAGGGTGCCTTGAAATGGAAAATAAACTATCCCAGGTAGTAGCACAAAAGCATGGAGAATAGTAGGTGGAAAAAGCAAATATAGATTTACATGAAGATTTTCTAGATAAGAGAGTCACAATAGTTTATTGTGGAACTTAAGTACATCCAAACTCTTAATATGAATTAAAAAATATAAAAGATTAGAAAGTTAAGTTAAAGGACACTAAGGTTTTTTGTTTTGTTGGTAAGGAGTTTAAAACTAAAGGAAAACAATTTTTTGAAAAATTGAGAAGTTTATTGTGTTGATCAT
>NW_022956583.1:0-202 GCF_012274545.1 Fukomys damarensis | reverse complement strand
ACTTTTCTGATCAGCTTTTCAGATAATACCACTACAGTGTTCCTGGAAGTAGTCCTACCTACTGCCACTTTCTTCTTACCTTTTCAGTAAGTCACTCATTTCCATTTGCTCTCTCAATAGCCGTCCCTCGGTATCTGTCGACCATTTGCATACAACCTGGTCATCTTTCCTTACACTTTAAATCATTTCCAGGTCACCGGCA
>NW_022956582.1:0-234 GCF_012274545.1 Fukomys damarensis | reverse complement strand
ACTGTGGTATGCTTCTTTTAATTCTTTTGGAAAGATACCCAGCAGAGGGATGGCTGGGTCAAAGGGAAGCTGTAGTCCCAGCTGTATGAGGTATCTCCATATAGATTTCCACAGTGGTTGAACCAGTCTGCACTCCCACCAACAATGGAGAAGAGTTCCTTTCTCCCCGCAACCCTGCCAACATTTATTGTTGTGTGATTTCTTGATAGCAGCCATTCTTTGTGGGGTGAGATG
>NW_022956581.1:0-366 GCF_012274545.1 Fukomys damarensis | reverse complement strand
TCTGAAGTTGACAGATTTTTATTTGAATGAAAATAGAAATGCTGCTGGCAGACAGCTGGTCAGGCCTGGCCTTGAAGGCACACAAAAGTAGCGAAGGTGAACTTGGACTTTATAGTCAGTCTGCCAGGTTTAAAACCCAATTTGTTGGGGATCAGGAGAGATATGTTAGTTCATGGAGTGGCTGTGAGATTTTGGTGGGGTTACAGGCATTAATACAGGAGAGGAAATATCAAATACTATATTTCCCAACTACTTAACTGTATGATGCTCAGAGTTCTTGTTCTGGTGTAAAAGAAGAATGAGTCGTAGGAACAACAGAGGCTAAGTGTAGGAAGATGTTTATTGATACAACAGCTCCTGAGAGTC
>NW_022956580.1:0-4728 GCF_012274545.1 Fukomys damarensis | reverse complement strand
GTGCGACAGGAGTCAGGTTGGGCTGCTGAGCCTGCCCCTGGTCCTCATGGGCAAGCATCACCTTGGGCTGCTTCAGAGCAGGAGAAGCTTTCTGCAGGGCCACAGACTGTTCTGCCTCTGCACTGACTTCAGGACTTACAGTAAGGCTCGTATGCAGTGGTGGTGCCGTGACACTGGGTAATGCTGGAGGCTGAGCTGAGTCCTGACCTGATGGTGCTGGGTTTGCCATCTCATGTGGTTCTGCAGGTTGAGCTACAACCTCCATAGATGGCTCTGGAGGCTGAGATGGGGTCTTCTGCAAAGTCAGAGAAAGTCGGACTCCGGAGGTAGGTAGAAAAGTTCGGGAATATTTCAGGTGCAAACGTGGAATCATGCCAGGATTCACATTGGGCCTCTGAGCCTGCCCCAGGTCTGGATGTTTCAGTGTCACATCCTGCAGGGCCACAGAACGGTCAGCCTTTGTGGTTGGCTCAGGGCTGATGGTAAAGCCCATATTCAGTGGTGATACTGAGACACTGGGTGATGCCGGAGGCTGAACTGAGTCCTGACCTGATGGTGCTGGGTTTGCCATCTCATGTGGTTCTGCAGGTTGAGCTACAACCTCCATAGATGGCTCTGGAGGCTGAGATGGGGTCTTCTGCAAAGTCGGAGAAAGTCAGACTCCTGAGGTAGGTAGAAAAGTTCGGGAATATTTCAGGTTCAAAGGTGGAATTGTACCAGGATTCAGATTTGGCCGCTGAGCCTGCCCAAGGTCTGGATGTTTCAGTGTCACATCCTGCAGGGTCACAGAACGGTCAGCCTCTGTGGTCGGCTCAGGGCTGATGGTAAAGCCCATATTCAGTGGTGATACTGAGACACTGGGTGATGCCGGAGGCTGAACTGAGTCCTGACCTGATGGTGCTGGGTTTGCCATCTCATGTGGTTCTGCAGGTTGAGCTACAACCTCCATAGATGGCTCTGGAGGCTGAGATGGGGTCTTCTGCAAAGTCGGAGAAAGTCGGACTCCTGAGGTAGGTAGAAAAGTTCGGGAATATTTAAGGTTCAAACGTGGAATCATGCCAGGATTCACGTTGGGCCTCTGAGCCTGCCCCAGGTCTGGATGTTTCAGTGTCACATCCTGCAGGGCCACAGAACGGTCAGCCTCTGTGGTCAGCTCAGGGCTGATGGTAAAGCCCATATTCAGTGGTGATACTGAGACACTGGGTGATGCTGGAGGCTGAGCTGAGTCCTGACCTGATGGTGCTGGGTTTGCCATCTCATGTGGTTCTGCAGGTTGAGCTACAACCTCCATAGATGGCTCTGGAGGCTGAGATGGGGTCTTCTGCAAAGTCGGAGAAAGTCGGACTCCTGAGGTAGGTAGAAAAGTTCGGGAATATTTCAGGTTCAAAGGTGGAATCGTACCAGGATTCAGATTTGGCCGCTGAGCCTGCCCCAGGTCTGGATGTTTCAGTGTCACATCCTGCAGGGTCACAGAACGGTCAGCCTCTGTGGTCAGCTCAGGGCTGATGGTAAAGCCCATATTCAGTGGTGATACTGAGACACTGGGTGATGCTGGAGGCTGAGCTGAGTCCTGACCTGATGGTGCTGGGTTTGCCATCTCATGTGGTTTTGCAGGTTGAGCTACAACCTCCATAGATGGCTCTGGAGGCTGAGATGGGGTCTTCTGCAAAGTCGGAGAAAGTCGGACTCCTGAGGTAGGTAGAAAAGTTCGGGAATATTTCAGGTTCAAACGTGAAATCATGCCAGGATTCAGGTTGGGCTGCTGAGCCTGCCCCAGGTCTAGATGTTTCAGTGTCGCATCCTGCAGGGCCACAGAACGGTCAGCCTTTGTGGTCAGCTCAGGGCTGATGGTAAAGCCCATATTCAGTGGTGATACTGAGACACTGGGTGATGCCGGAGGCTGAACTGAGTCCTGACCTGATGGTGCTGGGTTTGCCATCTCATGTGGTTCTGCAGGTTGAGCTACAACCTCCATAGATGGCTCTGGAGGCTGAGATGGGGTCTTCTGCAAAGTCAGAGAAAGTTGAACTCCTGAGGTAGGTAGAAAAGTTCGGGAATATTTCAGGTTCAAAGGTGGAATCGTACCAGGATTCAGATTTGGCCGCTGAGCCTGCCCCTGGTCTGGATGTTTCAGTGTCGCATCCTGCAGGGCTACAGAATGGTCAGCCTCTGTGGTCGGCTCAGGGCTGATGGTAAAGCCCATATTCAGTGGTGATACTGAGACACTGGGTGATGCCGGAGGCTGAACTGAGTCCTGAACTGATGGTGCTGGGTTTGCCATCTCATGTGGTTCTGTAGGTTCAGCTATAGCCTCCATAGATGGTTCTGGAGGCTGAGATGGGGTCTCCTGCAAAGTTGGGGAAAATTGGACCCCTGAAGTAGGTAGAAAAGTTCTGGCATATTTAAGGTTCAATGGTGGAATCATGCTAGGATTCAGGTTGGGCCACTGAGCCTGCCTCAGCTCTGGATGTGCAAGTGTCACCTCAGGGTGTTTCAGAGGAGAAACGATAGTATCCTGCGGGCCCACAGAAGGGACAGGCTCTGTGGTGAGTTCGGGGCTGATGGTAATGCTTCTTTCTTTCTGCCACTTAGGTTTTGCCCATTGATAAAGACTTCTAGAGACCTCCTCAGCAATCTGCCAATGCTGAGCTGGATCCTTCTTCAGGTTCAGGGGTGAAACAAACTGTGATGCCATTGAACTCTTACTCAGTGGAGGTGGAACAAGTAAAAGAGGTTCGTGGTCTGTAGCCTGCTCTAGAACAGAGGTCTCAGTCTTCCTTTTGCGTCGAGGAGGCAAAGCTACAGCTTGGTTCTGATCCCTACCTGAATCCGCCTCAGAGAGCCTCTCTTGGCCGGCAAACAGGTCCTGCAGACCCTGATGTGGAGCAGCAAACTCATCTGGCCACAGCTCTCCCGTAGACTCTTTACGTGGAAGCAACACGTCTCTACGCACAAAGGACCCAAGATACTCGAATCCCCCCAGCTCCGTGGGGGCAGTAAGGTCATGCAGCGATTTCTTTGGGGGAGACTTGTAGGGAAAAAACAAAAAATTGGGCTGCAGGGGCTCCGCGTTCAGGTGGACTGGCTTTTGGGCCCACTCCGGAAGTGGAGCCATTAGGCCCAGTAGCCACAACTGCGGCCACACAAAGAGCCCTGTAACCCAGAAACAAAGTACAAACATAATGATACCAGGCTTGGTCACCAGGACCTAGGCCACTAAGCTTCCAACCAAAGGTGCTGGAATCTTTCTTGTAGCCACTAGCTACAAGTGCTTGATAACCTTGTACTTCCCACCCTGCCCCGCCCTTTCTGACATCACAATGACCAGGGCCAAGTCCTTGCCCAGCAGAGGTGATAGCGCCTTCCTCCAGGGCCATCTCCCTGTATGGCAGCAGGATACCCACCTCAGACCTGTGAAGTCTAAGCATGCAGAAGCCCTTTGGGTGGGGCCTGGCAGAGCTTCCCATGAAAGTCACAGGACAGGCCTTGGGAAACTCAGAAGTAGTAACCCAGTCTGGCAGCCTGAGCTCTTCCTGCTCTAAGCTACAACCCTACAGAAATGCTCCCTCCTCCTGGGTATACAGCTTCCAAGAGAAGCAACTGACCTACAAAATGAGGACCAGTTAAGGTGGTAGGCAGCAGAATATGCAATATGGCGATTTATTCCCCATTGTTGCCATTTGCTCTAAACGCTCAGTATCAGGTTCCATGTTGGAGAACTCATTCCCCTCTGTTAGGCTGGGGCTGCGTATACTGATGATGCCACAATTTCTGCAGAAGGGTTTTGCAGTTCGGCAACTGCAGCTAAGAGCAAGGGTTTGAATCCGAGTAGCCCGTTCTTCACATCAGTAGGACAGAACTCTCCCCATCCCACCACGGCTCAGCAGTCATTCATCTAGCTGTGACAAGGCCATTTTTCACAGCAAACGTGGATTAGACATTTAGCATGTTAAAGTCTGCAGGCTAAATAATTTTCTTGAAACACTAATGTAACCTCACTACCTTCACAGTCCTCCTTCATCCATTTTACTATTCATTTCTTCCCTGGCACAGCCCTAGCATGTGAAGTTCAAGAAGGCGCTTCATTCACCCTCTTATCCCTCCTGCCTTGCATGACCCTGGGCACACCGTAATGGTTTCAAAATAGAATTAGTTTCAAAAGTCCCCTTGTGTAGGGATGGATGTGGTGTTAAAATCAGATTTCTGAAATCAGTGATGACTTCCTCTTTCTACATTGTACAGGAAGTTTGAAGCTTCTTGAGTATGAAACTAAAACCATTTTTTTAAACCATTCTTTTACCTGGAAAAAAATTCCGATACTTTTCCAGAACATAATCACATTTTCCACATATTCAAAACAAACACTTTTCTTATTTTTAATCAAAAATCCCCAAATTAAGTCACTGGCATGAAACACCTTTTTTGCCTCCTTCCTTTTCGAAATCCTAAATGTTGTAAATAATGATAGTTTTCTTTTAGAAATTACTTTGGAAAACTAACCCCTGGTCAAAAGTTTCATCCCAGCTCACGGTGTGAGAGAGACAGTCCAAACCCACAGAGGCACAGTTACTACATGTGAGTCCAGAGGCTTCCATGCAGAAATGCACCAGTGCAGTAGAGCAGCAGACACTGTGGGCTCCAGTGGCCGGTGAGTGATTCCAGTTCAGATGTCCCCAAGAGACTGACCAGTCACCATTTTGGAAAGGGGCCAGCTGAGCCCAGGCCTCA
>NW_022956579.1:0-270 GCF_012274545.1 Fukomys damarensis | reverse complement strand
TGGGAAAGGAAGGCTGGCCCAGTTGGAATGACTTTGCTCTTTCGTCTAAGGAACACTTCAAGTGGGAGGGGTCAGGAGAGTCTGAGTGTGTACTTGCTAAATTTTATGAGAGGCAGAGTTTTACTAAACTAGGAAATGGAAAAAAGAAGAGGACAAATCCACCCTTTTGTAATTTTGACCCATCATACCCTCAGTAGGATAACTGTTTTGCAGTTTGGTGTGGAATCTTGGATGAGCTGGGCACCTCTCCTCCTCCTCCTCCTCTTCCTC
>NW_022956578.1:0-201 GCF_012274545.1 Fukomys damarensis | reverse complement strand
CCTCCAGAGGAGCTGGGATTGCAGGAGTGTGCCACTGGGCGTTTCTGAGATTTGGTTACTAATAGGTTTGTGTAATATTTTTGTTGTTCAGCTCCTTATTTATGGAAAGTAACAAAGATTAGGGGAGGAAACAGGAACATTTTTATGTAAGCAATAAATAGTTTGACATCTGTAAGGCCCAAGAGCTTGTTTACTGTGTTG
>NW_022956577.1:0-209 GCF_012274545.1 Fukomys damarensis | reverse complement strand
GAGAAGATACAGAAAGAAATATGATGCATCTAGGAAAGGTCATTCTAAAGAAAAGCTATGTAACCAGGGAAGAGAACTGCCCAACAACAAGCACACTGTGGTACCTGACAATAGGTCAGGTTAAAACAAGAGGCTGAGCCTGACTACCAGAAATCTTAAATTTGGAACAAAGATGTATTTCAATCATACTTTTAAATGCATTTTTTAAA
>NW_022956576.1:0-232 GCF_012274545.1 Fukomys damarensis | reverse complement strand
CATGAAAAAAATTATAAAATACATACAAATCACTTCATATCAAAATTTCTAGAATATAATTGCTAGTATGCGTGCCTGAAATGGGAAACCCTGAAAAGTCTAACCAATTAGTTTTCCTGCTCTTGCCTAATATGATGCTACATCAATAGGACAGCCTCCCTACCCACCTGGATTCCCTGCTAAGACTCAATACCTAACACTAGAAACCTAAGGAGGAAAAGTTTGTTTTGGC
>NW_022956575.1:0-832 GCF_012274545.1 Fukomys damarensis | reverse complement strand
TGTACAATGCCAAGTCAACACAGTAAATTGGGATGACTTTTTCCAAGGTTGGCAGCACCGTTAGAGTTTCCCAAAATTCAATTTATATATGTGTGTGTGTGTGTGTGTGTGTGTGTGTATACACACATAGACATACTAATAATAGTATGTTATGCATCGATAGAAGCAACAGCTTTTCCAGGTTCTGCATCATATTCTTAATATGAGCATCACACTCTCTAAATCCAGCCACAAAAACCATACCTATGGCTTTGGGGGGACATTTAGACACAAGTCATAACAAGTCATTTCCATATACAGTATTCTAGTAAAACTCCAATTCTAATTTGTTGTCAAGAAATGATGACATACACTAGTTAAACCATAATATATATCCTAATGGTTTCTCTAGTTACTTCAAAGGTAAAATTGACCCAAAATTTCTGTAAGGCATACAAGGTACTTAATTTTCATTTGGCATATACTATTTAGTCAACCTTGTGACTAATTGTTTACCCAGGACTCAAGTCCTAACTTACAATCAGATTATACCTATACATCCTACTTTGCTGTTTCATTGTTATTATTTTTACTATAGAAGAAAAACTGTAAGAACAGGATAATTGGATTTGGTAAAACCAAGTGATTAAGCAGATATATATCCTGAACATGAGAACACTTCCTGAGCCCTTTGAAAATTTTGTTTCAGAATTTTCATAAAATTTTATATCACATAAACTATTACATGTATTCATTTTATATGTATAATAGATTGACTATTATAAGCCCAGTACTTTTTTTAGGTTACAATTTAAAGTGAACATTAATAAGAGTAGGTTGTACAATTACATAT
>NW_022956574.1:0-216 GCF_012274545.1 Fukomys damarensis | reverse complement strand
TTCTGCATTCAGGCCACACCAACTCTCAGAAACAATACTGCAGAGGTCTATAGAGTCATGGAACAATACGCACTAAGCCAGAACTTGCCACAGCTATGAGTCAGAGCCACGAAGTTAATTGGAAAGCCTTGCATTGACCCTCCCCTCCTCCGCGAATCAATGATTTGAAGCATTGGGTTGTACCTAGAATGTCCGACATCTCCCACTTCTAAGAAA
>NW_022956573.1:0-281 GCF_012274545.1 Fukomys damarensis | reverse complement strand
GACGTGCCTTGCAGTGAACTGCAGGGTTAACAGGGGAGAACCCACCAGGGAAGGAAGGTGGGCGTTAGAGTCAAATGCAATGAAATGGTTTAACTGCGACACTTTCAATCTATCCAAATGGAAAGTGTGATTTTAGAAGTCCCCTCCAAGCTGGTTCAGACAGTGTGAGAGACTCCTGCCTCACTGTAAGGTAAAGGAGAGGCCTCTCCTGGGAGGGAGACCAGGTTGGCACTGGCAGGACAGATGACAGTCACAGCCTTCATTCCAGGGACCAGCGTGGC
>NW_022956572.1:0-1502 GCF_012274545.1 Fukomys damarensis | reverse complement strand
TTTTTTTTTTTTTTTTTTTTTTTTTTTTTTTTTTTTTTTTTTTTTTTTTTTTGTACCAAGGATTGAACTTGGATCCTTGCACTTGCCAGACAGGCAGCACTTAAAGTGCTTTTTATTTTTCTGTTTTTTAAAATATGTTTGTGGACCAATTCATAGCCTCTTTAATGACCAATGTCAAACAATGCATCCTGCACTTCAGAAGAACACAGCTTTTTTATTTTATTGCTCTTTTAAATCTTTATCATATCAGAAAAATACATTGAAGAGCTTAATAATTTCCCAATTTTTAATCCTGGTAGCATTTCATCAAGGTTTAAGAAAGGAAGAAAAGAAAACTGCCTTTAGATTTGTGGGGGCAAATTTTTAATCTTACAGTAACACTGAGTAGAAATATCCAATTTAAATGACGTAAAGATAATGTGGTAAAATTCCTTCTTGTTGTAAAATAATATTTAAAGAATTTAGTTTACACAGGCCTTTTTATTTAATATGTCTCCATCTTTGTATAGAATTTCTGAAGGGTCTGATGAGAGCCCTGGTCATAAGTTTAAACTATTTTTCCATTTCTTTTTTTTTTTTCTGCACCTTCTATTGAACTCAGGACCTTGTGCTTGCAAGGCAGGTGGTGGCACCACTGAGTTAAATCCCCAGCCTTCCTTTTCTTTTTATTTAAGACAAAACATTTATTGATACAATTTATAAAAACATAATGATAATGTTAGTCACAGGAATCTTGTACCAGTACATGATATATTTCGCTTCTTTTTCCCATCCCTCCCTTCTGTACAAGAGCTTTGTTTCCATTTTTTCATTTGATTTTTCCCCTTTTTTTGTCCCTTCTTCCCCTTCTCCCTTGTTCCTCTCCTCATTTAAATATTTTCTTCTTATTTTCCAGTGTCTATTGCACATTTTGGTCCTTAATTACACTTTCATTTTCTCACACCAAAGAAACAGTGCAGTATTTAAACATATGTGTTTGGTTTATTTTACTTAAGAGTATTTTATCAAGGTGCTTCCATATAGCTATAAATGTCTCAAATACATCCTTCTTTATGGAAGTACAGTACACTTCATTGTATAAAAAATATCTTTTTTTGGGGGGGGTACTGGGTAACTGGGATGAAACTCAAAACCTTATGCTTGTGAAGAAGGTGGCAGAACCACTGACTAAATCTCCAGCCCCAAAAAATACATCTTTTTCCATCCATTGGTTAACAGGTATTTGGGCTGTTTCTAAGATTTAGGTATTACTAATTATGCTGCCATAACATGGGTGTGCATATATCACTGTGGTGTGATGCTTTTAATTATTTATGGAAAGATACCAAAAAAGGGGAATGGCTGGGTCAAATGGAACCTCCTGTTTTAGTTTTTTGAGGAATCTCCACATCATTTACCACAGTGGTTGCGCCAGTCAGGGTTAGGGTTAGGGTTATCAATAGGATTAGGGTGAGTGATAGCCTTGGAATTTCTCTACCTGGGTATTGGGGTATGGGTTTCAT
>NW_022956571.1:0-341 GCF_012274545.1 Fukomys damarensis | reverse complement strand
TTTTTTTCCTGTAGAGTTTTTAAAATCTTAATGTATTTTGAATGTAATCCCTTCTCAGATATATATTTTCTCCCACTGTACATGCTTTTCATTCACTCTGTTGACTGGATCTTTGAGTATGCAAAACCATTTTAATTTTATATAGCCCCATTTGTCAGTTTCTGCTTTTCTACCTAAGCCATGAGATTATATAAAAAATATCGGCCCAAACTAATGCCAGAAATATTTCTCCAATATTTAAGAGGTCTCTTAAAGCAAATCTGTGTGATGAGTTAGGCTGTCCCTGTGTAGAATACCGCAGAGAGAACAGGCAACACGTTAAATTAGGACCACATTTTTTT
>NW_022956570.1:0-240 GCF_012274545.1 Fukomys damarensis | reverse complement strand
TCATATATAAAAACTTTTAACAGAGAATACATGAATCTGGAATATTTGATGAACAACATTAATGATTACCAAATATATTCTTTCAGTGGTCAGGCAGAATGGTCGTATTTGTTAAAACACAAAAATAGGCTGTATTGAACCAAAATTTATATGTCAGCAAAACAATCCTGCAGTAACCAGGAAAGAGTTCATGAAGGACCTTCTCTAAGCCTGGGAAGAAAACAGATTTCAGAGAAATGG
>NW_022956569.1:0-979 GCF_012274545.1 Fukomys damarensis | reverse complement strand
GCTGCCAAAATGAATCATAGATATTAAGTGAATTGGCCTTGGGCACCTATTAAATCTATGTTAGATCCACATTTTTTATTGTGTGCCTTAAGATAGAACATTAAATTTAAAAGAATGAAAAAGTCTATAATTGCTAAAATATCTCTGCATATCAGAGAAAATCAAATTTCATACATCCTGGTATCAGATAATTGCCTAAGAAATCCATATGGTTTTTTCTAATGAGTTGATTATGGAGGGATGTGAGATTTCTGTTGTCATTTCTTTGAACTATGGGCTACTTTAAGACTGCACATTTGATGAATTGCTGGTATTAACCAAGGTAGTAAATTCTTCATTCAGCAAGATGGCTGCTCTGTACCTTGACATTCACTGTGTCTTTGACTTCCTATTACTGTCTTTCTAATGAAAATGTTCTCTTCTCCCTCCAAAGTCTTTTAGAAGCTAGTGATAGCTTAACATAAAAAAGAAACATGTTTCACATTATTACAAGATTTTATACTTCTAAGCATCTTCAGATATCTTGAAAATGACTTTGAAATTAATTTGTATTAATTTCTTATTAATTTTTACATCCTTATGACAGGAAAATTGGTGTAAATACTATCTTAAATTTGAAAAATAGAGACCATTAAAACAACTAACAAACTCATTTTCCCTAGTCTAAATACTGACATAATAGAAAGCCACAGTACCAATCCTGGCCCTTAAACTTTCATTACATATTCCATCTACATGAATTTCTACACACATAAGAGTAAAAGCAGAAAGGAAAAAAAGTTTGGGAACTACAAATCTTAACATAATCTACTTCAAAAAATCTCGATAAGGTTGGGTGTGGTGGCGCATGCAAGTAATCCCTGCACTTTGGGGGCTGAAGAAGCAGAATCGCTGTGAGTTTGAGATCAGCCTGGATATAGCGAGTTAGAGGTCAGTCTCAACTACATAGTGAGAGATCCTCTCTCAAAAAACCCAAAAA
>NW_022956568.1:0-205 GCF_012274545.1 Fukomys damarensis | reverse complement strand
TAAGATGCTTAGCAGTATCTGCCTGCCAGCTCCCACAACAGAAAATGAGCTAAAGAGAGTGAGCCAGGCCTAGTTAACCTCATATCTAAAGGCATCATGTGCTTTCTAAGGGTACTGTGAAAAGTTGTTGATTTTTCTCAAAATGATAGCAAGCTTCTCTCAATGTGTTCAAGTTGATAAAGTATAAAGAGATAATTTTAAATGT
>NW_022956567.1:0-245 GCF_012274545.1 Fukomys damarensis | reverse complement strand
CAGACACAGGAAGTGATGCCACTATGCCTGTATAATCAAAGGTGGTGTGGCTGAGAGAAATATTCCCATCTGGCCACCCCCTAATTGGGCAGGCACATTGGTGAATACGGGAATAGGAGCTGGCATTTCCCAGCATACAACATGAGCCAACAGTGGGGTCAAGGAAATTAGTCCAATACTGTTTGGCATCTGTGACTCCTACCTGAGTGGAAACCAAGGCCATCATAGTAAGGACTATGACACCA
>NW_022956566.1:0-203 GCF_012274545.1 Fukomys damarensis | reverse complement strand
TACTCCACAGAGAAAGGTGCTGCAACTCTGTGACTTTACCAGTGAAGTCCACATCTTATAATGTGTAAAACTTACTGCTTTTTTGTTTTTAGGTCTCTGCCTTGTAGAGATTTGAAAACTGTTGTGAGGCTCTTGTGCCTGAAAAGCCCTTAAGGCCAAGAGAGTGCCTAGCAGCTCTGAGTGCACACAAGCCTCCAGAACTA
>NW_022956565.1:0-237 GCF_012274545.1 Fukomys damarensis | reverse complement strand
TAAATTAACACACAAAGGATCAGGGTAAGAACATCCCTGAGAATCATTATTTAGCCCACCACAAGGAGTAAAAATAGAGGCCGTGTTTCATAAGTGTAGTTTGTCATGAATTCAGAAAGCTAAAACAATCAAAAATAAAAATGTGTCTAATGACACTTGGCTTAACGCTCTCAGAATGTCCACATAAGCTGCCTTTACATCCCCTGTCTCAGTGGTGGTGAACGCATGGCATGGATG
>NW_022956564.1:0-257 GCF_012274545.1 Fukomys damarensis | reverse complement strand
ATCTTTTGTAGGCTCCTGTTTCTGAGCAGCACCTCTGGAGTCCAGGCTGATCTCAAACTTGCAGTCCTCCGGCCTCAGCTTCCAGTGCTGGGATTCCAAGCAAATACCACCGTGCCCAGACTGTATATTAGCGTTCTATGCAGTGTAACAGTGCCAGAAATTCAGCAGGTTCAAACAGCACACTAGCATTATCTTAGTTTCTCTGCTCATGAGTCTGGGCACAGCCCCGGATCTCATAGGCTGCTATCAAGTTGGCT
>NW_022956563.1:0-219 GCF_012274545.1 Fukomys damarensis | reverse complement strand
AGGCGCCATGTCCCTATGTCATTTTTATTAATTAATCACTTTTAAATAACAAAATGGCTATTTATATGGTACACACCTTGTTTTTAAGTTTATTTTTGCTTTTAGTGTAGTCATTCCAGCTTTCTTTTCATTTTGGTTCACACAGTAGAGTCTGTTTTTCCCTAGGCTTTTCCTTTTTTATTTATTCTTCTCTTTTCATTTAAAATGGGTTCCATTAGA
>NW_022956562.1:0-300 GCF_012274545.1 Fukomys damarensis | reverse complement strand
AGTGTTGCTTCCCTTTTAATTTCCTTAAAGAGTTTGAGAAGTAGCAGCGTTAGGTCTCCTCTGAATTTCTTGTGGAATTCGTTAGGCTTTTCTCTGGGCTTTTTCCTCTGTTGATAGGTTTCTTCATGGCGTCTTCAATTTCACCGACTGATATTGGTTTGTTTAGAATCTTTCTGCCTCCTCGATTCCGCTTTTCACCCCATCATTCTTGCCACCTCCTGAAACAGTCCCGGGAGTCTTTTTCATGTTGTCCTCACAAGGTGTGGTCAGAAATTCTCTGAATGCTGCGGGGCGCCATCC
>NW_022956561.1:0-1572 GCF_012274545.1 Fukomys damarensis | reverse complement strand
ACCTGCTCATAGACTAGATCAAATGGTTGGTGCTGAGAGAGCACATGGAGGGTGGTGGTGGCCAGAGGCAGGACTGATAAATAATGCACTAAGCAGACACTGGGATAAAAAGGAGTTGGCAGTGGGTTGCGATTTCATCTTGTAGGGGAGCAAGTTATGTAGAGTTGTGTGTCAGTTCAAACTGAGTTTAGCTACAGTAACACAAACTTCTTGACAGTGGCTTATCTGCGTGGCCTTTACTTTTCTCAAGTAACAGTGGGTCTAGATCATGTACTTACTTATAGGAAGCCATCAAGAATCCAGGCTTTTCAAGCTTCCTGCTCTATACCTTTAGCAAGGGACTTTCACTTCTAGCCTCATGCTTGTGAGATCTGTGTTCTACCATCTGACATGGTGTTGGTGTATATAAGAAGGATTTTTGGCAGTGGAGTTCCTCAATTAGATTTTTGATTTAGTAATCACTGCTGGGCTTGGTGAGAATTAATTACATAGGGCTGTACTGGCTCCCTATGAATGCATCGAAGCTACTTTGTGGTTTTCTTTTGCTTTTATCTTTTTAATAGATTTAATTCTTTTACAGTAGTTTTAGGTTTAGATTAAAAGTCAAGCAGAAGGTACAGAAAGATTGATATTCTTCCTGCCCCAACAGGTACACCTTCCCCCACAATCAGTATCTCACACTGCAGTGAGCCCATTATCTATGCAGCCTCATCAGGGAAAATTCATCTTTCTTTTTCCCAGTACCAGGAATCGAACTCAGGACCTTGCACTTGTGAGGCAGGCATGGCATCACTGAGCTAAATCCCTAGCCCTGGAAAATTCATAGTTTGCATTATGATTCTCCACTGGTGTTTTGTATTCTGTGAATTGAGGTATAATGACATGTATCTACCCTTATAGCATCCCACAGATTAGTTTCTCTACTCTGAAATTCCTTTGTGCTCTGCCTATCAATCTGTTTCTCCTCCTCCATCTTCAGCCTCTCATAGTCACAGATATCTTGAAAATTTTTCATAATTTAACATTTTCCACAATGTCATGTAGTAGAAATCAGGCAATATGTAGCCCTTTCAGAAGGATTCTTTCCCTTAATAATGCGAATTTAAGACTCCTTCATATCTTTTCATGTCTTGAAAGATCATTTCCTTTTCAGTGTTGAATGCAGTTCATTGTCTAGATTGCCAGAGATTTTGTATCTACTCAACAACCAAAGGACGTCTTTGTTGCTTCCAACTTTTGGTAATTATGAATAAATATCTGTGTGCAGACTTTTATATGGACCTAAGATTTCAACTTACTTGGGTAAATTAAAAAATGACTTCCATTCATTCTGTTCATTCCTACAGAAATGATTGAAGGTTTGCATTGCTCCCCATCTTCACCAGTACTTTGTACTCTTAGTATTTTGTCTTAAGGTGGATTTGGGGAGTGATCTGGGTAGAAGACCGAAAGATAGGTATTATTGACATGAAGACTGTAGTTGAAGTCCTTAAACTTGATGTGAATTCCCAAGTAGAGCATTTACTTATTTCCTATGGACAAAAAAAAAAAAAAAAAAAAAAAAAAAAAAAA
>NW_022956560.1:0-366 GCF_012274545.1 Fukomys damarensis | reverse complement strand
TTACTGGACATTACTGTGCCTCAGTTTTTTCATTTGTTACATGGTGGTAATGGTGCCTACCTCATAGATCTGATAGGAAGACTGACTAGATAAGCAAATATCTCTCAAAGGTGATTTACCCAGTGCCTTGCCCATGGTAAGCATGTCTGAAGTGTGGGCTCACATGTTATAACTGGATCAGTTATACCTGCACAGTGAAGTGTTGGAATGTTTAGGACACTCCAAGTGCCCACAACAATGCAATCAAGAAAAATGAGGGGACTCCATGAGTGGCCTCCTGAATTAGAAAATGATGTGGCTCAATTATCATAATTGCACTGACAGGCTCAGCTCACCTGTGCCCGGGTCCACACTTCACCATGAAAA
>NW_022956559.1:0-222 GCF_012274545.1 Fukomys damarensis | reverse complement strand
TACTGGATGTAGACTTGTCAGGATGATCCACATGATGAACCAATCTCTCTGGTAACCATCGAGTTCCATCATGTTCCTGTGAGAAAACACAAACATATCCTCGGCCCCATATTAAAATGGTCCATACCACTGACCAGTTAAGGGATCTCTCCATTTTATCAAGGTATATGGAGAACCTTGTGGATGCCAGAATCTTTCTGCTGCTGAATGGCCATGCTTATC
>NW_022956558.1:0-217 GCF_012274545.1 Fukomys damarensis | reverse complement strand
TGTCCTCGTCCTTTCAGGTTTAGGACCTGCTGGCAGGATCCTGATGTCGCGGCTCGCGACACAGAACAAATGTATGGCATGTTTCTTTAACCTTTGAATCTCTCTTACACCAATCTCTTCACACCAGAATGACCTGCAATAGATCTGAAAGGCCCCAAATAGTAGAGGTCCTTGCCTCACCCAATTGGCACTGCTGAATACCCAAAGAGAGGTCCAA
>NW_022956557.1:0-225 GCF_012274545.1 Fukomys damarensis | reverse complement strand
GTTTCCCGGAAACTGTCATTGGTGGCTTGGATATCATGGGTAGCGATTGGCCAGTGAGGACGGTTACCCCTCGACTTAGGGGACGGAATAGGACCCCCATTTTCCTCCCTGAGTAGAGCCACGAGTGTTGGACCGTGTGTGTTGGTGTTAATTGCACATACAATGTGAGGAAGGATGTAGGAGTATAAGTCCCTCCTCTCGTGTCAGGGTTCATGTTAGTGTCGG
>NW_022956556.1:0-588 GCF_012274545.1 Fukomys damarensis | reverse complement strand
GTGGTGGTGGTTTTGTTTGTTCATTTTTGTTTTTGTTTTTTGGTACTAGGGATTGAACTCGGGACTTTTACACTGAGCTAATCCCCAGATGTTTACTTTTTAAAAAACTTTAAAAAAATTTTTTTGAGACAGGGTCTTACTAAATTGCTAAATTCCCCAGACTGGGTGTATCCTCCTGCCTCAACATCCCAGAGTGCTGGGATCATAGGTGTGAAACACCACACCTGATTTAAGTGTGTTTTTTAAATTAAAGATATGGCCCTGTGTTTTATTAGTGTTTTGTGGTGATATTTCTGCTTTGTTTGTTTGTAGATAGGGTTTTGCTATGTAGTTCAAACTGGCCTTGAACTCACTACTGTAGTCCAGGCTGACCTTGTGGCAATCCTCCTGCCTCAGCCTCCTGAGTGGTAGGATTAGAGGCGTGCACCATCACAGCTGGCTCTGCTGCTCTTATGTATGCGAGTCTGTGTATCAGCAATGGGTATATGTGTATCTGTGCTGATAACATAAAATATGGATAACATGGGCTATATAAGGATTACATGCATTTAGCCAGTACTCAGTAGAGAAGTTTTACTACTACCACTG
>NW_022956555.1:0-453 GCF_012274545.1 Fukomys damarensis | reverse complement strand
TAGATAAGTATAAGAATTAGAGAAGGTTTCATATGAAGCCAAAAGACGTAGAATGACCAATCAGAAAATTGTTAAATTCAAAAAGAACCAACAAAATAGAAATATAGTAACCCTTGAGTGAGGTAGAATAACATAAGAAAAGAACATAAACAAAAGAGAAAAAAATAATAAAAGAAGAGATCTGAATTAGGATAAGAGCAGAAACAAAAAGAGAGATAAGGGATACTATAGTGGAGTAAGAGACTGAGTTAGAGAAAGAAAACAAAAAGAAAAAAAAGAATTTGCAGAGTAGGATGAAAAAAAGAAAGAAACAAAAATGAGTTTAAAGGGCCTCTTTCAGACTATATCACTGCTGTCGTAATATGCAATATGTGCTGCCATTTGCAGAGATGAGTCCCCTGATCTCAGCTAGCTGGTGGCAGAACCCCACAAAGCAGACTGAGCTAGGGCTGC
>NW_022956554.1:0-1513 GCF_012274545.1 Fukomys damarensis | reverse complement strand
CTCCAATTCTTTCACTTAACTACTCCTCTTGTCCTAACTCTGTCTAAGCCCCCATCCTAAATGCTAAAGATGCTACATTGAAAAGTGTGTTCACTGAAAACATATTTTGGGCTGTTCCTTTATTTTAACTTAATTCAAATGGTTTAAATGTGATAGATTAATGACTATCACAAGTGGTCAATTCGCAAATTGTGCTTGATCCTATTGTGCTGCTGATTGTATCAATTGGGATAAAGGATGGTGATTGATTGAATGAGTTGTTTTCTCCAATATTGTGAAAATGAGGATGTCTATGAGTCATTAGAGACTCAAAAGCTAAAGTGCAAATATATCAGGAAGATTTAAGTAATAATCCAGAGATTAAACCAAGGACAACCCAACAACAAAAATAAAAATAAGAAAACGCTTAAGCAAGACACAAAGACAGACTTCCAGTTCGCCAATGGCAAACAGTAGCATAAATGAGGATGAAAAGTCTGATAGTGAACCACCAGGACACCCTGAACTCAAAGCACAGGAAGTAACAAAACAGATCAAGCAGGCTCTAGAAAAATAAAAAACAGAAATAATTTTCCAGATAACCATAGAGATGATGAGCAAAATGAAAGCCATGATTCAAGACTCTAGAACAGAAACCGAGAAAAAAATAGCTGAGCTCAGGACCATGATAGAAGCCATGAAGACCCAGCATAAGAAGAAAATGGAAACAATGAATGCCCAACATAGGAAAGAAATGAAATCCATAAAAGAGATTCAAACAGATATCCAGGTGATTAAGCTTATAATTGTCACAGGCACTAAAATAAGGAAGAACAAAAAATATCTTACTCAATGGAAAAAGATGCTTGAAGATTTCTTATAGAGCTGTAAAAGTAAAATGAAATAATTCCCACTTGCAAATTCAAAAGATTGAGAGGGCAGATCTGGAAGTTTAATTAATGTTAGGAATACTTCCAGATATAGAGACCAAAAAATAAAAAATAAAAAACTATAATCTATAAAATTTCATGTCAAGTTTCCTAAGTAAACAATGGGGTTTTTCTTTAAAATAGAACATAACCATAAATTTTAACATGTATTTATTGTTTACACACACCTGAAAATGTAATTAATTCCTCAGATGATAGGAATGAACAAGAGAAATTGCACACTCCTAGGAGGTTGGTGGGGAGCTTTCTCATTGAAGGTACAGATATCGGCTGAGTAAATTGCATTCAGTAGTTAGTTGTGTATTTCAGAGAAAGTTGCTTAGCATGTCTTTGTATTGCTTAGTACTACAATGAGGTAATTTGATTTGTGAAAATGTAATTAATTCCTCAGATGATAGGAATGAACAAGAGAAATTGCACACTCCTAGGAGGTTGGTGGGGAGCTTTCTCATTGAAGGTACAGATATCGGCTGAGTAAATTGCATTCAGTAGTTAGTTGTGTATTTCAGAGAAAGTTGCTTAGCATGTCTTTGTATTGCTTAGTACTACAATGAGGTAATTTGATTTGTACTTGTGATGGTTTG
>NW_022956553.1:0-345 GCF_012274545.1 Fukomys damarensis | reverse complement strand
TAAATTTGAATGTTAATACATCAGTGGGATTTTAGAAAAAGTATACTTATGTGTATGTCATGGGTAATTGGATATTGATGACATTTTAAATACATGCCAAAACGAAGTCATCTTATTACAGTATGTCCATCCGTCAGGAATTCTTCTAGCTACAGAGGAAACCAAACAAATAATAATGGTTCAAATAAATAAGGGGTTACCTTTCTCACATAGCTAAAAAACGTTACTACTTCTAGGACCCGAACTCTTTTATATTCAGTCCTTGTTAGCTGTTGATTTTGTATTATCATACTTGTCCTGATGTGGGTACTTAGCGTCTCATTGGGAATGGCTTTGGATGGCCCT
>NW_022956552.1:0-241 GCF_012274545.1 Fukomys damarensis | reverse complement strand
TCTTCATCCTCACCATCATCTTTACCACCTTTTACAGGGCTTAGAAGACACTGCAGAAGAACATATTTTCTTTGCCCTTTTCTTTCTTTTTTATTTGCAGCAGGGATCCAACTTGGGTCCTTGCCCTTGCAAGGCAGGGAGCAAAACCACTGAGCCAAATCCCTGGCCCAAGAACCTATTTTCTGCTGCTGTGAGTGAGACACCAGTGGGAAATAAAAACAAGATGCATACAAGGAAAAGT
>NW_022956551.1:0-1441 GCF_012274545.1 Fukomys damarensis | reverse complement strand
CAGTGAAGGACAGGTTGGAGAGGAAGAAGTACATGGGGGTGTGGAGGTGAGAGTCAGAGATGATGGCCAGGATGATGAGCAGGTTCCCGAGCACTGTGACCAAGTACATGGACAAGAAGAGTCCAAAAATAAGGGGCTGCATTTCTGGATACTCTGAGAGACCCAGAAGTAAGAATTCTGCTGTAATTGTTTGGTTTTTTGCTTCCATATTTGCGAGGAGACTAACTGGAAAATACAGGTAATAGGAGATCAGATTTATTTAGAAAATTCTTAAAACTATATACTCAAAGGAAGCAAAATTTCCTCTTTCCTTCTATCATCTTCTCACGTCTCCCTTTACATTTTCTTTTCTTTCTGTCCTCTACTGTCCCAATGTATCTTATTAACAACATTTTATTTGCTGAAATCTACCTTCTTTCCTGCATTGCAACAAGTTGGAATCAAGTAGAAAACACATATATGACATTTCCCTTAAAAATTCTCCAAAAGTTAACTCAGCAGGGAAAACAAACAAACAAAGGCAAATCTAAATGGACAATCTGAGCTTTAATCAAGATTTCAACAGAGACAGAATTGCTCTAGTGCTTGCTTTATATATAATAAATGTTTGGATATGTGTAAGAAACCTCAGGCTTCTCACAGATGCAATGCAGAAAATATTACAAAACTTGCCAAGAACGTTACAAGAATGAGAAGAAGACCAAAGGCTTTAGATACTTAATATTGTGTATGAGATGCTTAATATGTCTGTTCTAATTTGTTTCTGCCATGGATATGATCAGATTGTTTGGCATGGTTGACTATAAAAGAAAAACGATGAGTGGGACAAAGTGGAGAAGGTTGAAATAATAATATAACACCTCATTAAACTCCTTAGTTAAGTAATTACACATTAGAGTGAAGGATTGAAGTACTCCAAATACCACTGAGAATATTGCATATATGGGGAAGCAAGAAAAATGCACAAATCAGTCACCTCCATGTCAACTTCTCATATACCTATGAGAAAATGTCTTGCAACTAGAATAAATAACCTACATGTGGTGGCAAACATAAGGGAAATGTAAGAGGGAAAAAGTAATTTTCTTATAAAGCATCTATGAAATGATAAAATTTTAATAATATATTTTAAAGTGTCGCTGTAGGGATAGAAAATTGTATGTAGGTAAAGATGAAGGACAACCTCCAAGGATTTTAGACAGACAGTTGAACGGGCTTAACCACCTGTGAAGAAGCTGACACCTCAGTCACATTTAGCCTTTACACTGTACATTACAAAGATTGGTTTGCAAAAATTGTACGAAAAAAAGGAAAACTGACCCTAACGTGTGAAAAGTCCCCAATGACCATTCCCCCTTTTCCCAGTTTATAATAGGCAATGACAAATCAAGTCATGGAGACCTCAGCCCAAAGACAGGATAGGCTCCCAAATACTATAAAG
>NW_022956550.1:0-206 GCF_012274545.1 Fukomys damarensis | reverse complement strand
ATACCTAAACTGTACCAATAAACTTAATTTTAATAAAAGAAAAAAACAATCAAGGTCACAATTGTGTGAAACCCAACAGAACAAAGCCATCAGGCAAGGCAAAAAATTAAAGGAAGAGGGGGGAAAAATAAAAAACAAAAGACCCAACAACAGCAAAATAATGAGACAATGATAAGTCAATACATATCAGCTATAACCATCAATAT
>NW_022956549.1:0-327 GCF_012274545.1 Fukomys damarensis | reverse complement strand
ATTACAAAATGTGCCACTATAAACATGGGTGAGCATATATCACTGTGCTGTGATTCTTTTAATCCTTTTAGAAAGGGATCCAGCAGGGGAAAAGATGGTTCAAATGGGACTTATAATCCTAATTCTTTGAGGTATCTCCATATGATTTTCAAAGTGGTTGCAGCAGTCTGCATTACCACCAAAAATAGAGAAGGGTTCCTTTCTCCCAGCAACCCCACCAACATTTGTTATTGGTTGATTTCTTGATAACAGCCATTCTTTCTGGGGTGCGGTGGAATCTCAGTGTTGTTTTCATCTGCATCTCTCAAAGGATAAGTGATGTAGAAC
>NW_022956548.1:0-340 GCF_012274545.1 Fukomys damarensis | reverse complement strand
GATGGGATGTGTAGTGACTGGAAAACCAACCTATTTGCCTCAGAGATGAACAGGATCAGCAAACGCATTTTGCGAAGGTGACGGACGCCCCACAGCTCCTTTGGAGAAGTTTCCTCAAAGGCCACAGGCTACGTGGTCCCTTGGCAGTTGACACAGGAGCCACCACTCGTTCCCACGCTTGGCCTCAGAAAGGAAACAGAAAGCAGGTCACCAAGCAAATTACCACACAGTGTCTCAGCGCCTGCCTGGACGTCATCTGGGGACACCCGGGCTGACAGCCACTGAGGGCGAGCACACCCACGTGAGGCCATGGCTGGGGTCCAGCTGGCAGGTCCCACAC
>NW_022956547.1:0-426 GCF_012274545.1 Fukomys damarensis | reverse complement strand
AATGAGAGAAAAAAAAATCTAAGATAACTGACTTATAAATAGAAAAGTTTGGTTTTGACTCACAGTTCCAGAAGTTCAGCCCGTGATCAAATTGGCCTCACTGCTTCCGAGGTTGTGGTGAAGCAGCACAGCACGGTGGAGGTGGATGGTGGAGCGAAATGACTCACTTCATAGCTGGGAAGCAGGAGAGAGAATGGAGAGGCTGAGGTCCCAAGGGACAGTAGGGAGGTCTTCAAGGACATATCCTCAAGACCCGAGGGCTCCCAGCTGACCTTACCTCTTAAAGGCTTCACCTGTGCAAATTCTACACATTAATATCCACTTTGGCACCTTGCTTACTAAGCCTTTTTTCTTTTTTTTAATTATTTTTATTAGTACATGTTTGCAGCTCCTGATTATATTTATTGTGGGGAGTTGGCACGTGAA
>NW_022956546.1:0-215 GCF_012274545.1 Fukomys damarensis | reverse complement strand
TAGTGAGGAGCTAGGGATATGGAGACCCTAGAGATTTAGACTATAGAATTCAGTATATAAAGGCCTGTCTCCACAGTTTGGCCCTGTCACGTTAAAAAATAACTAGTATAGTTTAGCTCTGAGATGATTCTTGATAAATTTAGTCCTACTGTACTATCTGAGAACAGATTTTCCATCTTCAATATCCAGGTAAGTTATGAACATTATTTTTCTTG
>NW_022956545.1:0-269 GCF_012274545.1 Fukomys damarensis | reverse complement strand
CTTAATTATTCACGAGGAGCACAACATGAATTGCTGTGGGGTTTGGGGACAAGAACCCTGCGTACATCTGCTCAGGATGCGCACTGCACAAATCCGGGGCGGCGTCACTCACACAGACTTCAGTGTGTGCCCCCTGCATAGCTGTAGACCGATGGCTCTGCTGGACATAGCGAAGAGCAAGAGGAGGCCACCAGGCTGTCGCTGACACAGTGACATAAAGGAGCCCCATGCTTCTGCCCGATGCCAATGTGAAGGCTCTGGTATTTAGG
>NW_022956544.1:0-223 GCF_012274545.1 Fukomys damarensis | reverse complement strand
TCACCTGAGCAGATGACTCCTGCATCCTCATGGTGTCCACAGTTGTGGGACAGCCAGCCACGGTGGGGACAGTTCCACAGGTAGGACTCGTGACCTGAGCAGGCCACATCGTCCAGGACAATTGGTCCTGAACCCTGACCGAAACGGGCATTTCCTGGAGCCGACTGGGCCCAGCCACAGCCCAGCTGCCGGCACACCACGTTGGCATCATTGGTGTCCCAAA
>NW_022956543.1:0-237 GCF_012274545.1 Fukomys damarensis | reverse complement strand
GTTTAGTAGCCAAAGCCTTAGCTGTTAGCTTTCAGACCCTTTTACTCTTATACATATATAAAACGAATGTGTTGTAAGGACTAGGAAGGGATGTAAGGTGTATGGGGAAAAAAGCCAGAAAAAAAAAAAAAGAATTAACATGGTATGTACTTGTACCAACTCCACACAAGGAACATAATCACTACGTACCTCAAATGTGTAAGAAAAAGTAATAAAACATGTACTTTTATTTTAAAT
>NW_022956542.1:0-391 GCF_012274545.1 Fukomys damarensis | reverse complement strand
AGGGTCTCACTATGTAGATGAGTCTGACCTGGAACTCACTATGTAGCCTAGGCTGATCTTGAACTCACAGCAATCCTCCTGCCTCAGCCTTCCGAGTACTGGGATTACAGGAATGCACCACCACAACTGGCTTCTTGATATATTTTTATTTTCAAACAATAATGTCATGAGGTAGTTGAGAAAAAAATATTTAAAAATTAAAAAGTTAGATATATATTTAGTGAACTTTATGGCAGAATTTTTAAATTTAAAACAATGAAAAAAGCATAAAGGAGACTCATGTAACTAAAAACTTGTAATTTTAACATAAACAAAAACTTTTTATAATGAAAAGACAAATTAAAAAGATACTTGGAATAGCTATATATGTTATTGTCATCTCTATTGAGAA
>NW_022956541.1:0-200 GCF_012274545.1 Fukomys damarensis | reverse complement strand
AGTGGCCAGTTGAAGCCAGATCACGGAGATCTGAGAAGTAAGGGCTTTGGATTTCACTCCTAGCAATGTGACTTGATTTACTGTTGACAGAGTAATACATGGTATGCATGAGTGATAAAGTTAGAAAGAAGAAAACTGTACGGGAAACTGTTGTAAAAATCAAGCGATAAGTGATATGGATAGGACTAGTGCGCCTGCTG
>NW_022956540.1:0-234 GCF_012274545.1 Fukomys damarensis | reverse complement strand
TTATTAGAGTCAAAGACACATTGTCATTAATCCCCCTGCATAATATTCCCCCTTGCTTCAAACACATCGATCTCATGGTTCTTGCCACTGTCTGAAGAAGTTCTGGAAATCTGCTTTGGTGTCTTTTCATGGCAGCCTCAATGTCCTGAATTGATTTGAAGCATTTGTAGTGATTTCTGTCGAATGAAAACATAATAGTGTACCTCACTGACCTCCTTCAGTATACCTGGTACC
>NW_022956539.1:0-764 GCF_012274545.1 Fukomys damarensis | reverse complement strand
CAAGGAGAAGTGGACAGACATCGGTTTCTTTCCTTAGACATTTCTCAAGCAGGAGAAATATAGACTTCTCAGCAGGCCCTAAAAGCAAGATGAAAATAGAGAAAAAGGTTTCCAAAGTTCTCAGCCTCAGAATGAAAGATTCCAGATCCAAGACAAACTGAGCCTCCACAGAAAGGCCAGACGTGAGCAGGCAGCAGACACGAGCAACATGGGCAGAAAGTGCTGTCTGGAGAAAGACACCAACCTGAAGTCCACTCCGTCTGGGTAAAGATTTCTCTCACCCACACTTGCTCCTCAATGGCACAGAACCTCAGGTTGGAGCGTGCTCACCATCTCTCCTCCCTGGCTTTGATCTCAGAGGCAAGAAGAAGGCTCTGATTTCCTGGTTTCCTTCTCACGTGGGAACGCTGTCTGGGTTTCTGGCCCATGTGCTGTGCAGACCCCAGCGAGTCTGAGCTCCGTGCTCACACGTGGCCATTGCGGAGATACAATGGGGAACCCAACTCATCCCTCCACTCACCAGTGAGAGACAGTAGAGGTCACACAGAACAGCACCTTCCTGTGAAGAAGAATTACTAAGTGCAGTATCCCAGCAGACTTCCTGATGTCCTGGCAAAGCATTTATTCCTCTACTCTCCATGTCCACGGACAAAACTTTAAAATCTGAGGCCCACAAGAAGAAGTGGATTTTGACAAACACATCCTGTGGCCCGTTCTGGGTCTGGGAACCTGGGCTCCAGCTCCTGCCCCTCTGTCCTGCACAC
>NW_022956538.1:0-208 GCF_012274545.1 Fukomys damarensis | reverse complement strand
CAAAAATCTGCTTTATTTTCAATTGGGCATTGGTACAAGACCAACAAAATTAAATATTTACTGCTAGCTGAGAATAGCTAGTAGATGTTAGGGTAAGGGCGAGGAACAAAAATTCCTTTCTGATAAGCTACTGTTTGACAGCTAGAAATCACAGCCTCTCAGGCCTGCTTTCTGCTGAGTTCAGGCTCACATGAAGCTGGGGATGTGG
>NW_022956537.1:0-276 GCF_012274545.1 Fukomys damarensis | reverse complement strand
TGTTTCCAAATTTCCCAATTTTCTGTAATATAAAAATCTGACTTTCATGTGCTATGAATTTTTAGTGAAAGGTGATTTTTCTTATAATTTATATTCATAAGAATACCCTTTTTGTACTTTTTTGCTAAAGTTTTTCACATATACTTCTTTCTGAGAAGCAAGGATTTCTGTTAAATTTTTCATATGAAAACTTAAAAGTGTAAGTTGACTTTACGTTCAATTACAGCAGTGGGTCCACTCTATTCATTGATTTCTTTCTTACCAACTTTTTCTGAC
>NW_022956536.1:0-202 GCF_012274545.1 Fukomys damarensis | reverse complement strand
GAAGAAGTTGATTCTTCAAAAGAATAAACAATATTGACAAACCTTTAGCCAACTTTATCAAGAGAAGGAAAGAAAAGACCCAAATCTGTGAAATTAGAAATGAAAATGGTGAAATTATAACAGACCCACCAGAAATCCAGAGGATAAAAAATATTTACTTTAAGAATGTATTATGGCAATAAGATGGAAAACACAGACGAAA
>NW_022956535.1:0-224 GCF_012274545.1 Fukomys damarensis | reverse complement strand
ACCCTCCCTAGCACCCCTCTAACAAGCTTGCTTCAAGAATGTTTTAAAGTAAAAATGCAACATACTATTTACAAATATGTAGGAGAACAAAAGTAGCAAGAGGATAGTTACAGTGACTCTCATCATTGTATTTGATAGTTCTGGCCTGTATTTTGGAGATGGGGGGGTCTTGATTTCAATGCGGGGATAGCTATGGTAGTATTTATAGGGGAGGGAGGTGTGCT
>NW_022956534.1:0-213 GCF_012274545.1 Fukomys damarensis | reverse complement strand
AAGATCCCAATGATGAATGTAACTGTACTGTACACCTAAAATGTACCAATAAAGTCAATGAGAGAAAAAAAGAAAGAAAGAAAAAGAAAATGATGCTTCCATTTGGAATTTTGCCATTAGAGTCTAAATGAGTACCAGTTATTGAAATGAGGTACAACCATGAGTAAGGAACCATTTATCATGACTTACAGCAGTGCTGGCAAATCTTCAGCA
>NW_022956533.1:0-270 GCF_012274545.1 Fukomys damarensis | reverse complement strand
CGCATCTTTTGTAGGGAAGTCACAGCAATGGGGTTATAAGAGGCCCTGAATAAGTGGTCCTGGCAGCAGCACTTCCAAGGGGGCTGCATGGAGGCAGGTCACTCTCCAGGGCCATCTTTCTGGCGGATTCCTTGCTGTTTTCCTTGAAGATGTGGTTAACCACCTCTAGAACACCTGTGGATGAATCAGTCAAGTCTTGGGACAGATCAGAGTTTGTAAATGGACCAAGTCATCAATGGAACCTGGTTCTGTGGGACAATGAAGAGCAGT
>NW_022956532.1:0-300 GCF_012274545.1 Fukomys damarensis | reverse complement strand
CTATCACTGTTGCTATTACCAGCATTTTAGGTGATAAAATTGAGACACATTGGGTGTTAAATTCAACCATAATAGTAAGCAGCAAAAACAACATAATTTAAATTCTTAACTAGGATCTATTAATTTTTTAAACCAAAGCTGTTTCTATACCACGCTATGTGACCTTTAGGAGCAAGGGTGTTTTTTGTTTTGTTTCATTCAGAAAATTAAAAAAACAAACAAACAACAACAAAAAAACAGCTTTGAGTCTGGTTGAAAAGGTCTAAAAAAGAGGAATTTAGGATTGATTTAGACAATACC
>NW_022956531.1:0-434 GCF_012274545.1 Fukomys damarensis | reverse complement strand
ATTGTGGTTGGTGATCATGAAAAGAAAGATTTCCTTAAAAATAGCAAAGAGCCATGAGAAATCAACCCAACAGCTGCTAGATGTTGGAGAGAAGAATAACAGAGGACTGATTGGAGTTGATGAAAAAGCAGGAGATGGGGCAGATGACATTGTTCTCAGAAGTAATGGCAGAAAACTTCCCAAGCATGGAAAAAGAATTTGACATAGAGTTAATGCAATATTTAGAACACACTATATAATTTGTTATATATTGTTTTATGTCATAAATATTACATAGAACATGTTCACAGTAAAACATTATTTGACATTTATCTGAAATTCAGATTTAACTGGGCATCCTGTATTTTATCTGGCAAACTTAGCAAAAACTGAGAAGAGGTATGAGGTCCTCCTAATTATTCAAGCTGACAATCCCTTTGCAAAGGGTCTGTTTT
>NW_022956530.1:0-240 GCF_012274545.1 Fukomys damarensis | reverse complement strand
TTTTTTGGGGTAAAGTACATGTATTTTATACAGTACTGTAAAATGTGTTGGTTGTAGGGTATGTTACAGAAATGTAATTTTTATTCTTCCATATATTACGGTGCTGTATGTAAGGGTTGTGCAAATGAAAACAAAGTCATCAAATTGGAATTTCCTTTAACCATTTCTTTGTTCTGAATATTGCACTGTGCATACTATATACAATTTCTAATCTATTGAACAATTCATTTAATGACTTAG
>NW_022956529.1:0-203 GCF_012274545.1 Fukomys damarensis | reverse complement strand
GAGCTGAGCAGAGACACGGCGGGGGAGAGGAGGGAGCCCAGGGGCTAGCTGCGGAGTCCTTTGCCCTGGCCCAAAGCTGCAGTGCCCGTGGCAGGCCTGGATACTCAGGGAATTGCGGGAGGTGAGTGCATAAGGGAAGAGAGAAAGTCTGAAAGGCGGGAGTGTGGCCAGCAGTGCGGCCTTGGGAATCTTTGAGCAGACTT
>NW_022956528.1:0-295 GCF_012274545.1 Fukomys damarensis | reverse complement strand
CTCAAATCATGAATAAAAAACATTTCTGGTGCAAGTAAATATCCACATAGAAAAGCAATCAAATATTGACCTTATACTTTGTAAAAGCCAACCAAAGTAGAATCATATTTCTAAAGTATAAAACACAAAACTGCAAAATTCTGGAAAAGTTATAAAAAATTTAGATGACCTTGGGTTTTACAATAAATTCTTAGATACAACAGCAAAAGAAATATCAATAAAGAAAAATATCAGACCATTAAAATTAGCAGTTTCTGCTCTGCAAATGACACTGGTAAAGGGAGTGTAGTGGTGT
>NW_022956527.1:0-211 GCF_012274545.1 Fukomys damarensis | reverse complement strand
TTTTCACATTTGTTCTTGAGCTGGCCTTGGCCAATTACTGGTTTTGTATTTTGCCCTTTCTGTCATATCTACCCTTTAGAAATTGAGTCTCAAATGACTCAGGAATGGTGTGATTTTCAGAATATCAGAAAGGATAGCTCAGTAAATTCATCAAGCACTTTATCACTATTTATGCAATCATTAAACCAAGAACAGTGAGTGAAGCTTAAAA
>NW_022956526.1:0-221 GCF_012274545.1 Fukomys damarensis | reverse complement strand
GCGTGCGTGGGTGCGTGGGTGCCCTGCGTGGGTGCGTGCCTATGCGTGTGCGTGCGTGCGTGCATGTGTGCGTGCGTGCGCGTGCGTGGGTGCATGGTGTGTGCGTGCCTGCTCGTGCTTGCGTACGTATGTGCATTTGTCCATGCGTGGGCGCGTAAGTCCGTAGTTGCATACACATATATCTGTGCTTCGTTTAATTCCTGTGCTTTTTGTCACCACCA
>NW_022956525.1:0-255 GCF_012274545.1 Fukomys damarensis | reverse complement strand
TGAACAAAGTCATCTTCTCCGAATCACGGCTTCTTTTTTCCTTGATGTTTTACTAAATGCTGTGACGAGCTTTCCAAAAAGGTCTTACCACTGATCCTCTCTACTTTACTGTTGCTCTTTGTTCCCTCTAGCTCTAAGCTAGGAGAGGAAAAGCCTCTTTTGTTACTTAAATTTACATTAGCAGAGTGACTCCAAAGCATTCATGGAGGAATGGATGAGTGGGTGAGTGAATGTGGCGTGTGCAGCAGTGACAGA
>NW_022956524.1:0-303 GCF_012274545.1 Fukomys damarensis | reverse complement strand
GGTACATTTTAGGTATACAATATGCTGACAATCTTTATTGGGGATTTATACCTTTACATAATATATCTTGGTTCTTATTTTTCCCCATTCCCCTGCCCTTCTTCTACCCCTCTCTATTTACGAAGATTTTGTTTATATTTTTTCTTTTCTCATATTTATTCCTTTCCCTTCTTTCCTTCCCCCTGCCTCTCCCACCTTCTCCTCTGCTTTGGACCTTATCTTCCTATTTCACATTATCTGTTATATTTAAACATTCACCATATTTTTCAAGCATGCTTTCCATAATCTTTTGTTATATATTGA
>NW_022956523.1:0-334 GCF_012274545.1 Fukomys damarensis | reverse complement strand
ATAGCCTCTTTAATAAATGGTGTTGGAATAACTGGATTTCAACTTGCTAAAGATTAAAGCTAGATCCCTATCTTTCATCATGCACTTAACTAAAATCCAAGTGAATTAAAATTCTAATTATCAAAACAGAAACACTAAACTTACTAGAAAATGAATTGGGTGGAACTCTCAAAGACGTTGGCATAGGAAAAGACTTTATGAACAAATCCTCAGCAGCTTGAGAACTTGCACAAAGAATCAACAACTGGGATCTCACTGCATGAAAAAGCTTCTGCATTGCAAGAGAAACCACCAATAGAGCTAAGAGACAACCTACAATGTGGGAAAAATTTTT
>NW_022956522.1:0-219 GCF_012274545.1 Fukomys damarensis | reverse complement strand
TAGACAGAGGTTATATATCTTTTTTTCTTTTCTTCTTCCTCCTCCTTTTCTTCTTCTTCTTCTCCTCCTCCTCCTTCTTCTTCTTCCTCTTCCTCCTCCTCCTTCTTCTTCTTCCTCTTCCTCCTCCTATTCTTCTTCTTCCTCTTCCTCCTCCTCTTCTTCTTCCTCTTCCTCCTCCTCCTCTTCCTCTTCTTCCTCCTCTTCTTCCTTCTCCTCCTC
>NW_022956521.1:0-228 GCF_012274545.1 Fukomys damarensis | reverse complement strand
AAACCTTACTCTGTTACCCAGGAGTCAAATCTATAGTTTTAGCTCACAGTAGGGTAAGCCACATGGTTGTCTTTCTAGAGAAACTTCGGGGTTCACAAATTAGACAGTTTATTGAAAACTTTGTATCATCTCTTCCTAGGATGGGAAAGACAAACCACTGTGTAGCTTCTGAATGTTTTCATAAATTCTGTTCCAGATGTAGTCGAGATGAGACTTGTAAGGTGCCTC
>NW_022956520.1:0-263 GCF_012274545.1 Fukomys damarensis | reverse complement strand
TATGAAAAAATGTTCCACATCACTGGTCATTTGAGAGACGCACATGAAAACAACACTGAGATTACACCTTATCCCACAAAGAATCGCTGCTATCAAGAAATCAATTGGGGAGAAAGGAACCCTTCTCCATTGTTGGTGGGAGTGCAGACTGGTGCAACCACTATGGAAATCAATTCAGAGATGCCTCAAAGGGCTGGAACTAGAGGTTCCATTTGACCCAGCCATCCCTCTATTGGGTATCTTTCCAAAAGAATTAAAAGAAT
>NW_022956519.1:0-207 GCF_012274545.1 Fukomys damarensis | reverse complement strand
CTCACTGAAATCACCAGATTTCAGATCATTCTGTACAGCCAGGTCAACATTCAGCAAGGCCAGATCGCTGTGTTCCTGAGCCCTGCCCAAAAGCAAGAGGGTAGATATCCCTTCCCCCAGCAGTTCCACCTAAGTGAGTTGCACAATTGGCAGATTAATTGTCATTCTTGGTCTTTTTGTGGGCGTCTTGGGGTGGAGAAGAAAAGA
>NW_022956518.1:0-243 GCF_012274545.1 Fukomys damarensis | reverse complement strand
TTTGGCATCTTGAGATAACAAACATAATTAAATTAGTGTGACCTTTTGTCATAGTGTAGCCTGGATTTGATTCCTACTACTTAACAGCTTTTGAAATCAGGCAATTTTCCTTAGTAGCATGAGGTTTAATTTCCTTACTTGTTAAGTACAAACAATAACTACCCCCTACATTTTGCTGAGGGATTTAATGAGGTAATATATGTAAAATACATACAAAGTTCCAGCATATAAGAGGAATTTGAT
>NW_022956517.1:0-587 GCF_012274545.1 Fukomys damarensis | reverse complement strand
AACAGTTAAGAATGCATGGGCCAAATTATAAGGTCAGCAGGATTGCTATGAATATAGCCCACAGAGGATAAGGAGAAGGTCCAGGGGACTTCATAATCTAATACAAAAGTCCTATTGTATAGTTTAGCAGTTATGAACCGTTTACAAGGTTGATCTGGTGGATCCCAGTAAAAGAAGTCTAGCATATTTGCCATTGGTTCCATTTGTATGATTGCTTGGAGTTTGATAGCCTCTAGGCAAGAATAAACAGAACTTAAGAAATTAGAGTATGCATAATCTAAGCATGAGCACACAGAATGAAAGGGCAGGTTGGGGAGAAAGTCATACTTAGAAATTGAAATAGTGATTGAAACTACTGGTCTTAGAAGTCTCTCTAGTTTTAGCTGTAAGATAGACAATTTGAAGAGCAAAATTCGCGAAGAAATATAAAACTCTAGCTGAGCTCTTACAGATTTTACCACAGTTTTTTCCTAATGATCCATACCCATGGTCAGCTACTGGTAGAGCTGAAAACTGCCAGAAGAGATCAGTGACTGGAGCCCCTTTTTATATCTAGCTTTATTACTATGGCATTATTTTATACCTCT
>NW_022956516.1:0-1435 GCF_012274545.1 Fukomys damarensis | reverse complement strand
AGAAATGCCGATCTTCTTTTGGATGGTGTCAGCTTTTCTATATTGTGATACCTAGTATCTATGCTCCTTGCGCTATTACTCTTCCTCTTGACTTCTCTCTTACTCTGTTTCAGTCAAGGATAGACTCAGATGGAACTATTTGTTAAACCCTTTTTATCATGACTTCTTATCCAATACTTTTAAAATAGTGACAATGTTCTGAAAATGACTGCTTTTGAGCTGACTGGTGTGTTATATTACAGTGAAAAATCATGATGAAGCACAGAAAAAAAGTTCCATGAAAATCTTTGACCCATCTAGACCCACACTAAGGCTATGGCTCAGTGACTTCAGGCTCATTTTGATCCAGTTTGCATCCAGCAATAATTCATTGCTAATTTCTTTCAAAATATTGTACTGACCTCACAAATGGGAGAAATTTTGGCTTTTGCTCCTTGTTGTCCTTATTTTTGGCTTTGCTTTTGCTGTGTGCTGTCCTTTAAACATTTTTTAAAAAAACATTTCCAAATGTTTAACTTTGGCTCTTGTTGGTAACTTGCTTGTTTATGCACCATGACCCTGAAAAATCTTGCACACCATCCTACATTTGAACTTGACATTTTTGGGGGACATTTAAAATCTAAACCCTGACATTGCAGCCCTGAACCCAAAAGGCTTATATCCATTTCGTTATGCAAATACATTTAGTCCATATCTTAGAGTTGCCAACGTCTTAACAGTTTCAACATTGCTGAAAAGTCCAAGTCCAAAGTCTCCTCTGAGACTCAAGATAAAGTCTTAGCTGTGAAACTCTGTAAAAATAAAAAAGAATATTAAACACTTTCAGCATACAATAGCACTGGGTAAACATTTCCATTCCACAAGGGAGGAATAGAGGAATAGAAAGGAAATGGACAAAAGCAAGGCCAAAACCCAACCCATTAAACAGTAAATCCTATAGCTTCATATTGAGCACCCAGGGCAGGTAATAGTGAGATGTGAGCTCCAAAGGGCTTAGGCAATTCTACTCCTATGGCTTGGCTGGTTGTGATATAGGGGAAATACATGTAACTCCCAAACCTACTAGACATCTGAAAAGTGAGTTTGCATTCTCTAAATTAAAGAATGAATTCTAGGAAAAATGATGGTTTAGATTAGGAAAATTGATTGAAAGAAAGCCTCTGTCTAAGAGAGAGAGAATAGGGGCCAGAATGTGACCTGTCTGCCCACACCATTTCTCAAAGGTGTTTTATACTGCAAAGTTGTGTGGTTAGGTGGGTACAAAGTAGGACAAAACTATAAGACTCAATGGAAATTTACAAGGTGGGCATGAGATGGGACAAAACCATGACCAACCAATGAGATTACAAGTACAGTCACCCAGGGCGGGGGATTTAGTTCAGTGGCACAGTGCCTGCCTAGCAAACTCAAAGTCCTGATTTCGATTCCCAGGACT
>NW_022956515.1:0-1101 GCF_012274545.1 Fukomys damarensis | reverse complement strand
AGATATATAGCTATATATATATATTAGGTCTTTTCATCTTTGCTGTTGCATCTTTCTTAAAATGGAAGTGACAGTTTAAAATAAAACATGGATCAATTAATTTTATTCTACCAATCACAAAAAATTATAGAGTCCGGAATATATTTTAGCTCATTAACATAGTCAATATTTTTGCAGTCTTAACATGACTAAACTCATCATTATGAAAAAAAATTATGCATTTTTATAAAGCCATTAAGCATTTTAATATATTTTATTTTACAAGTACTATGCCATACTTATTTTTGTTCAAACATTTTTATTAAAAATTACCAACTATCTTGCCCTACATCAAAGGGAACAAAATATGCTGTTAGAAAAATTAAACATTTCTCATAATAACTGTATTTTGACTTTTGACACAATGACTATCAGAATAATATTCTTGTTTTGGTTTCTCAGAACAATTAGACAGCTCATCTTAATTCTGTGTCTTCTGCTTATCAATAAAGTGAGGTGATACAACCAGCAGAATAGAGGCTTTGAAGTAGAAAATGTCTCCAAAGGAGACAGTAAACCTTTGTGAGTATTAATTTTCCTATCTGAAAAACTGACCACTCAGCAGCACTTCTAATCATTGATTATATTTTCTTTCAACACTTCACAACTACATGGGACTTAGAGAAAACAATGTCAGACAGACTAAAGTGGGACACAGAACCTTAATCAGAGAACGAGATCTCAATTTATTGAAGGTGTTAGATGTCCTGTGAGCTAAACTGTCTATCGCAAACATCACTGGTGTCTGTAAATTGCTGTGCCAGTCCCATCCCAATGGCAGATTTTTCAGCTGTGTAGAGCCACACAGATAGGTAATATGAAATAATAGAACTTGCTGCACATGCTGAGATTGAGTTTGTGCCCAATGAGCTATGTATAGGTTCAGACATACACACATAAAGCACCTATAAACTATATAGTGCTCAATCTTATCATCAAGCACCTAATAGTTTTCATAGCATTATGAACTATTCCAGTAAAGGATCCAAGACTTTCAACATGTACAATAGACTAACAAATATTTTCCATAGCATACTATAAAACTATCTTATTGCCTTCTTA
>NW_022956514.1:0-676 GCF_012274545.1 Fukomys damarensis | reverse complement strand
TCAGCAGACAGTGGCCCTATTTGCATGGCCTCTTGCTCTATAACTCTTCTTTTCCATCCCATTAAGGCTAAAGCATTTTGGGTGTTGCCACTCCTATCAGGGTGAGGCTCCTGTCTTCAGTAACCCCTTGGTGCACAGAACTATGCTATTTCCAATCAGTGTACTAAGTCAGCACTGCACATCCTTCAGTGCAGCATCACACACCCTGGATTCACCAGCTCTGAAGTATCCCAGATATAGTGCATGATGCAGTGGGGGACATCGAGATGCAAGCCTGGCCGGTGCACAGCCTGGGACCCAGTAAAGATCAGCTGGACAGAGCATAAACACTCAAACACTGCTGTGTGGCCATGATGAGACATAGAGCCTGGACTATAACTGTATTAGTCAATGCTTACTAGAGAAACAAATTTAGTGATAGATAGACAGACAGACAGATACATAGATAGGATTCACAACTGTAGGAGAAAATGGCAGAGTGGAATATGCTAGGAACGCATCTTCTCCAGAAGGAGGTATTGAGAGTCTGGAAAACAACAGTCTGGAGATGAACCAAAGTGAGTGGAGGCTGGGCTGGGATTTAGATCAGTGGCACCGTGCCCACCTCACAAGCGCAAGACCTGAACTGAAAATGCCTTGTACTGAAAACAAAACAAGGTGAATGGAGGGGACAGAG
>NW_022956513.1:0-305 GCF_012274545.1 Fukomys damarensis | reverse complement strand
GGACAGGGCAGCCCACAGCAGAGCCAGGGACTGGCAGGACTCCAGGCCCTCATGAGATGAAACATCTCGTAGGAGGACTGTTGCAGGAGCAATAAGGTGCAGGCCTCAGGAACCGTGAGGGGCACCAGAAAACTTACTGAGACGGGGCCTTGGGCAACAAGGTACAAGAGTTTAATTCAGAATGGGAATATATATATGTGGACAATATTTGTATTTAAAGAAGTGGAGCATAATTACAATAAATATAGGATTTGACTCAGAAAAACTTAGTTCAAGTCCTGGCTCACCACTACTATGAAAATGTG
>NW_022956512.1:0-789 GCF_012274545.1 Fukomys damarensis | reverse complement strand
GCACTTTGCAAGGGCTTCTGCGGTTTAAAGTGCAGTTTTCCCCGGGAAACAGCTTCTCTCAACTCTTAGCCATTTAAAGAGAATGCGGTCCGTTTCATCAATGTGAAGTACTCCACAGAGAAAGGTGCCGCAACACTGTGAGTTTACCAGTGAAGTCCACCTCTTCTGGGGAGTACAACTGTAGTCCTTTTTGTTTGTAGGTCTCTGCCTGGCAGAGATTGAAACACTGTTGTGAGGCACTTTTAGCAGAGAAGCCCTTCAGGCCTAAGGGAGTCCCTAGCAGCTCTGAGTGCACAAAAGCCTAAAGAACTCTGTATACTTGGGGATAGCATTAGTTTGTCGTTAGAACACAAACGCGCTTTGCCCAGGGCTTCTGCGGTTTAAAGTGCAGGTTTCCCCGGGAAACAGCTTCTCTCGCTGCTTAGCCGTTTAAAGCGAAAGAGGTCAGTTTCATGAATGTGAAGTACTCCAGAGAGAAAGGTGCTGCAACTCTGTGAGTTTAAAAGTGAAGTCCACTTCTTATTGGGAGCACAACTGTTGTCCTTTTTGTTTGTAGGTCTCTGCCTGGCAGAGATTGAAACACTGTTGTGAGGCACTTTAAGCAGAGAAGCCCTTCAGGCCTAAGGGAGTCCCTAGCAGCTCTGAGTGCACAGAAGCCTCCAGAACTCTGTATACTTGGGGATAGCTTCAGCTTGACGTTGGAACCCAAATGCACTTTGCAAGGGATTCTGCGGTTTAAAGTGCAGTTTTCCCCGGGAAAGAGCTTCTCTCACCGCTTAGCCGTGTAAA
>NW_022956511.1:0-223 GCF_012274545.1 Fukomys damarensis | reverse complement strand
TGTGAAAGTAAAACGTACAATCATAGTAGCACAAAAGATGACATGGAGGAAAGGAAAACATTATTGTAAGGTTTATACACAAAGCATATAGGTAAAGCTGGGCAATATTATTTGAAAGAATACTGTGATAACCTTTAAATGTACATTGCAAACCTTGGGCAACCACTTAAAAATAAAGCAAAGATGTGTTAGCAAATGAGCCAATTATGAGGATAAAAAAAAT
>NW_022956510.1:0-233 GCF_012274545.1 Fukomys damarensis | reverse complement strand
TTCCTTCCCTTAGGAAAGCCAAGGATAGCCCTGCAGTAGGGCTTAGCCCTGGGGGGCTCAAGCCACAGTGCGAATTGTGAGGCGTGGGTGGAGTGGAGTTGGGGTGTATGGATGGAGGAGACGGTGATTTGACGGCCGGATTGGGTAGTGGTGGACATTGGGGAGGGGGAGCCCTGTTGAACAGAGTTGGTCGTGGCCGTTTGTCCTTGGGGTCTGTGTCTTACTCTCCCGCC
>NW_022956509.1:0-425 GCF_012274545.1 Fukomys damarensis | reverse complement strand
GAAAGTACAACACTTTGAAGATACGATTTCATGAAGCTGATAAAGCAATAAGAATTTTACATATGTTCACAGTAACCACTAGTAGGTTTTTTATTTTACTGTAGTATATTAGGTAATGTGTGTATTGCAAAATATTCATATTCCTTGTGAGAATTTGACATTTATATATAAAAAGCCCATTTCTTCTTTTCCATCCTCTATCCCTTTCCCCGATCTCTTGATCCCCTTCCTATTTAAGACAGATCTATTTCTCTATGTCCTATCATCTATCTTTTATTATATTTTTTATTTTTACTCCATATTTCTCATATAAGAGAAACCATTTTGATTTAAATTATTTTGTTGAAAGTCATATTTCCAAGCATACAATGATTTCATGCTCCAGAAAACACTTATGAATTGCACATAACACTACTGTTGGAATA
>NW_022956508.1:0-201 GCF_012274545.1 Fukomys damarensis | reverse complement strand
GAATGTAACTGTACTGTATCCCTAAATGTACCAATAAACTCAATAAAAAAAAAAAAAGAATTGCTTTAATTTAAAAGTGAGGATTATTTAAAGCTCACTTGAAATCCTACTACAAAGGGAAATTAAATTTGACATTACCTACATATAAGAGCTCCTACATTTTTTAAAAAAATTTGTTTGTTTAGTTTTGGAAATTCACCA
>NW_022956507.1:0-823 GCF_012274545.1 Fukomys damarensis | reverse complement strand
GTACCTCATCATGCTTCAACATGTTTTGAAAGCGCTGTGGAAAATGGCATTTTAGAAAAGAAATTGTTGGGCTCTGTGCAGGATCTAATTGTGTTTGATATTCCCCCATATGCCCCCAGTGTGCTCCCCTGGGCTGGGACATGTAGTGAAATCTCCGTACACACTTACAAAAACTTGTTGCAATTGTCGGGTCTTTGTCGAATGGCTGAAAAATAGGACTGTGCTACTAATTTTTTCACGAAGTGGTAGGGGTGACCAGGCAGTGTCACTGACCTTTATTGAAGCTTCATCTTTCTAGAAGGCCCTTCTGCAGTTTCTATGACCAACCTGAGGAGTGCAGCATATCCCAGGCGAGGGATTCAGCCACAGGTTTCCTTGTCTTACTCAGGTGGCCCTGCTTCTGCAAAGTTGATTGTAGGACCCGACATGAATGGTCATTTGCCCCGAGTGAAAGAGCCATATATCTGAATGCTGGAGTTCAGGGATTTCTTTTGTTTTTTCCTCACTGGGTATATTGGTACATTTTAGGGTATGCAGTACAGTCACATTCCTTGTAGGGATCTTGTACCTTTACATATCAGGTCTTGTTCCTCCTTTTTACCATTGCCCTTCCCTCCCTTCGCTCCCTACTACCGTCGCTATTTCCAAACATTGTATTTCCATTTTCTCATTTTCTCCTGTTTTCTTTCCTTCCCCACCTGTTCTCTGCCCTAAACTTCCCAATATCCCTACACCTGAAAACTTTTTCTATGTATTTCACATTCTAAATTTTCTCATTAAGATTTTGTGGAGTAGTATAGTTTTCGCACACCAGAGAAACTAT
>NW_022956506.1:0-210 GCF_012274545.1 Fukomys damarensis | reverse complement strand
TAAGCAAAAATGAAAGAAACAAGGACCCTATTGATGAAATATAATCAGCAAGAGAGAATGAGACAAGGTTGAGGAGATAAACAGGAGCCAAATCAAGCAGGGCCTTGAAAGCCACAGCGAAGAGTTGGATTTTGTTCTAAGTGCAATGAAAAGCTGCTGAGGACTAAGCCAACTTGTGACCTGATCTAATTTGCATTTTTAAAAGATCAC
>NW_022956505.1:0-247 GCF_012274545.1 Fukomys damarensis | reverse complement strand
GACATTGGTCGTGCCTTGGAAAGTTCTCTTCCTCTCCCTCCCTGCCAGCTGCCATGAAGTGAGTGGCCTCCTCCACCACATCTGCCCTCCAGGCCGTTCCCCAACATGACCTTTCTGCTTCACTCCACACTGAAAGCATCGGGGCCAGCCAGTCATGGACGGAAACTTCTTAAACTGTGAGCTGAAGTCTGCCTTCCTGACTGCAATTTGGTTTTGTCAGCAATTTTGTCACAGGGGTGGAAAACTA
>NW_022956504.1:0-208 GCF_012274545.1 Fukomys damarensis | reverse complement strand
GAGAAGCTGTTTCCCATGGAAAACTGCACTTTAAACTGCAGAAGCCCTCTGCAAAGTTCGTTTGTGTTCTAAAGACAAAGTGAACCTATCCCCGAGTATATAGAGTGCTGGAGCCTTTGTGCACTCAGAGCTGCTAGGCACTCTGTTACTCCTGAAGGGCGTCACTGCTAAAAGTGCCTCACAACAGTGTTTCAATCTCTGCCAGGCA
>NW_022956503.1:0-761 GCF_012274545.1 Fukomys damarensis | reverse complement strand
TCGAACTTGGGTCCTTGTGCTTGCGAGGCAGGCAGTGGAACCACTGAGCTAAATCCCCAGCCCACAATGATTGTATTCAAATAACCTTATTTTACTTATTAATGGCCCCAGATCATAGGAGTAGTAATGTTGGAAATTGGGTAGTAAAATACTTCCTGTTAAGTGAAAGAATGAAAGTACAATAAAATGTTTTGAGAGATAGGGAGAAAGGCCACATTCACATAAATTCTATTATAGTATATTGTAATCATTACTCTACATTATTATTGTTAACTTCTTATTGTGTCTCATTTATAAATTAAACTTTATCATAGGCATATATGTAGAGGAAAAAGTAATGTGTATAAGGTTCAGTACTATTTGTAGTTTCAGGCCTCTATTGGAGATCTTGGATTGTATCCCCTGCAGAAAAGAGGGGACTACCATATAAATGTGTATGAAGTATAGCTCAATTTTATTTTCTCACAATCACATTGAGAAATTCAACATACTCATATTTCTTATGATTAGCGATATAACTGGACTTGTTCCTACATCTTACTTTATTGTTCCATCTTCAATACCATCCTGATTTTTCTCACTCTCCTCTCCCTTCCTGTTTTCTCTTGTCCTTCCTTTTTCCTCTTTTTATTCCTTTCTCTTTTTTTGTCGTATTGATCATATTTTCTTTGTTCTAGCAGTCTGGAAGCCAAATATTTTATACCTGTTCTTCTAGGGAAGTTAAATTCCTGTTACTTTCTTCTAGGGAAATTAAATTTTAC
>NW_022956502.1:0-3542 GCF_012274545.1 Fukomys damarensis | reverse complement strand
GGGAGCTCCCGCGCAGGCCGGGAGCTCGCGCGCACGCCGCCGGGTGATCGCAGACCCCACATACTATTCTTAATGATTGACAGGGGAGAGTGAATCATAGATGTTGTGCCTCCTCTGGTTTTGAGTCTTGCTTACATGACCTCAGGATGTGTGTGAACACTGGAGTGCTATTTTTATTTTGGCTTGTTGTCTTAATTGGCTGTTCAGATTCCTAGAAGCTCAGCTGAGCCCCTGACAAACTAGCAATCAAGCAGGGTAGTCAACCAAGTGCAGCTCCATTCTAGAGGAGCAAAAAACCTAAAGACCCTGCCAAGCACCTTTGGGAGGTTCTAGTGGAGAATATGGGACATTCTAGAGGGAACCAGCAGGTCATTTGTAAGTCAGAGAGTATCAAGTGGCACTTTGTTCATGGACATTGAAAGGTGCCAGAGGATTCTGTGAGGTACTTTGCAGCTGATTCACTGCTGATTGGGTGAGTGCTAGGGGAAGCCATAGAGCACAAGTGGAGGATGTTTGTGCATGGTGCATATTTGGTTTTTGTTGCTAAGGGAGATTCTAATTTTTCTCTTTAGCCCCAAGCTAAGCTCCCTTTGTGGCCTGGATTCAAGATCCAGAGAAAGCAAAAGAAGAGGTTTCTTAGCTGCTGCTTATGCACCTTGATGACGAGACTGGAAATTGTTGAAGAACTCCATGAGTCAAGTAAGTCTAAGTAGCTCCCTGGAACCAATAAACACACTTTGATGCAACCACTTGTTGAAATTTCATAAGAAGAAAGTGTGGAACCCTTTGGAGTTACTTTTCCCAGTAGTCCAAGGGGACCTCCACAACTTAACTAGATACCTTCAGAGGTGATCTGACTACTGTTAGTAAGGGAGAGAGGCAGTTTGGGACGCACTCCCGTGAGCTCCTTAGGGTACCTGATGGCAATTTTCTAGGGCAATGGCATGGAAGAAGCTGCCTCAAACCAACAAATGCTGTGGTCTCAGAGTTGAGTGGGTTTCTCTATACAATTCTGACCCCTATCTGGAAGTACTGAATCACTGCCCTGTGCTCCACTGGGTTCTCTGGTCCCTCTGCTCTCCCTGGAAACCTTGTGGCCAAATCCTGTCAGATGATCCAATAATGGTCAGCCTTTGTGTGAGCCACACTATGCCTAGCTTGTCCATATTATTATTATTTTTTCATATACAGTACTGAGGGTTGAACCTAGGGCCTTTGCATTGAATTACATCTGCAGTCCTTTTTTATTTCATTTTATCACAAAGTCTTGTTAAATCATGGTTTTATTTTGTTTTGTTTTTTTGATTGCTGGTTTGTTTTTATTGTAAAGCAAAAAATCCATGAATAAAGGTGACAGAACAGAAGAATTTAAAATGAAAGACACTTTCTTCTTGCACATTAGTAGCAACATTAAGTGATTTCTGTTAATCTGTTTAAGTTATTTTAAACTGTGTAGTGAGGGTAATTTCTATTGTTGTGTCTCCAAGTTTCCACTGTTCATTCTGCTCCTGTGCCCTCCTCCTTAGAGATTTTAGTTCAATTATTGTGTTTCAGTTCTAAATTTTTAGTTCTTTGTCTTTTTGTATCATCTTTTTGCAGAGGCTTTCTATTTCTTTTCTGAGTTTCTATTTTTAAATTTGTTTCCAGAGTGTTCTCAGTCTCTTATTAAGCATCGTTTTAGTGATCACTGCTTTAAAAATTTTTGTCAGACGATTTGAACATCTGTGTCTTTTCCTTGTTGACCTTTGTTTTGTTGCCTTTTAAAACACTTGCTGTTTCTTGTTATGCTGAATGAATTCTACTATCTCCTGGGTGGTTTTTTTTAACATCACCTTATAAGGCTCTGACCTTATCTGAGTCTTGTGAGATAGCGAGCTAAGGCAAAGCACCTTTGGGGCAGGGGCTGTTTCCCCATTTCTGTAGGAAGGGGAGGGCTCAGGGTCTCTATTTAGCCTTGGCCTACATTGCCCTTTGTTCCTTGAATCCTGAGGCCCTTGTGCATGGTCCACCTACCCTTCACCATGTAGAGTATTACATTTGCTGTGCAGAATCCAGGAGTTTTAGTTGCTTTTAGTGGAACAAATAGAATGAAGTACATCTACCCTATCTGTTCAGAAATAGGATTCTACAACAGTTTGTTGTTGTTGTTGTCGTTAATATAAATGTTTTGGATTTTCTTGTCAGCTAATAAAATCAATGGCTTATGTTTGGTTGGTGGCAGTTGGCCCTAAAGAAATTGTTCAGGTAAACCACTGACTTTATTTTCTACTTATCAGTGAATGTTTGTCACTGTCTTAGAAAGTTTCTTCCATTTTTTTCTGTGTTTTGCTGTTATGTATTTTGCTTGAATCTAATCCAAGTTTCTGCCTTTTTATAAAGACAATTTAATCAGTTAATTTTAAAATTAATTTAATTAGATATATTCCCTTTATGTTATATTTTGTTGCTATATGTGATATTTTTAGTTTTTTTCTACTTGTTCTTTTTCTTTTATTATAATTACCACTAAAAATATTTCCCTTTTTTTATGATTCTGTACATTTCTGTCTTGTCTCATGTTAGTGGCCATCTTACTGTTTTGTTTTTAAACATTATTGCTTGGATAAAATTACAGTGATTACAGTTTGAAAAGACAAGCTAAAAACATTAGTCCAAGGGCACCCATAAGGCATTAATTTTAGTTAATGATTACTAGATTTCAGTCAGTGAGAGAATTGGATTAGTAATATTAAACAAAAATGAACTCATATGAATATGTCATTTTAAATTTCAACAGTGTTAAATCAAAAATTAAGTGGGAGGAATAATTAACAACTGGTTCATAGTTTCTTCATCAGAGAAGAGAAGATTTTCTAAATTATTCTAAAATCAATGAGAGGAACTATTATCAAAATATTAAGTCCAGACCTACTCTGCCTTGTTATTGAAAAGTGTTTAACTTTAGGTGGGTCTGGTTGCCCTACAATGAGAGATGAAGCCACCAACTCGACCCCTTTTTTTCTGCAGCCATCTGTCCTCTGTGAGGGACTTTGAGGGCCCCACTTCTTCTTTCCATTCCACCTGGCTGCTGGAGCAGGCCAATGCCGATGCCCACCTCAGGAGGAAGCTTCCTCCTCACACCATCCCCACATGTGTGAGGGACAGGAGCCCATGGAGGGCTCTGCCTCTGCCCAAGTCCTGGGAGATGCAGTGTCCCCACGGGAACTGAGAACACTGGAAACAAACAGAACGTAGGCACCTTCAGCAAAGAAGTGGAAATCTCAATAAACAAGCAGGTCTGGCAGTCACCCCTGTGCTCTACCCAACGTGCCAGGACTTCAGAGTGGCCACTGCTTCACCAGCTTCCAGCTGAGGACCCTGGGGAGTCCCTTCTGGCTTTGGCATCTGAATTCCTATACCTGTCCCACTCACAAACTATGTTCAGAAATAAGGGTGCCTGCAAAAGCGATTTCAAAGAGCAAAAACTTTTTGTTTGTTTGTTTGTTTTTTGAGACAGGGTCTCACTATGTAGCCCAGGCTGGCCTCGAACTCACAGTGATCCT
>NW_022956501.1:0-215 GCF_012274545.1 Fukomys damarensis | reverse complement strand
TCCATGCAGATGATTTTCTTCTAGTGGGTGGCACACTTCAGTATTTGTGATCCATACAGCGCATTGTAAGAGGCCTGCTTTTGTAGACTAAGTGAATGAAGACCATATCACTATCTGCTTTAACTTCTTACTGTAACACGCCCTCCCCTTTTTCTGTCCTGTTTTTTCACTTCCCAATTTTCCTGTCAGGAAAATTTAAATTATTAAAAGAAAGA
>NW_022956500.1:0-276 GCF_012274545.1 Fukomys damarensis | reverse complement strand
GGTACCCCAACTCCAAGAGAGTTAATTTACACCATGGGTTCAATTTCATAAAAATAGCATAGGGTAGAGGTAAGTCCGATTCTATCTTCAGGGATTTGGGATCCAAAACACTTGGATTAGAGCCCATTGCTGCCACTGAATACTTACGTGGTCTTCAACAAATTATTTCCTCTGTGTGCCGGATTCCTCATCTCCTACCTCCCAGGACTATTATATTATATTATGTTAATTATATGACATCCATATGATATGACATAGTATGAACATAAAGCCTGG
>NW_022956499.1:0-973 GCF_012274545.1 Fukomys damarensis | reverse complement strand
GTTAATTCTCTGTATTTTTCTCCTGGATATGTTTCATGGAGGAGAGCAAGATTTTTTAGGTGGCGTGATGACCATGGATTTATGAATTACGCAGAAACATTGGAGTTCAGCCAGTGTTATAAACTCAGGGAGGCTGCAGAGAGAGCTACTGCTCCACTGAGTGTTTTTTTTTTTTTTGAAAGCGTCTCTCCCTTTCCACCATCTCCAACCACTTCCAGTTTAATATACACTTCTGGATTCGGAGAAGAGGAGAAGGAGAAAACCAGTATTCCCAAGCACACTCTGTTTAGAAAGTGTGTGCTTGGAATTTACTTTTCAAGATTATAGAAACAGAAGACATTTTCAGATAGTAACAGGGTAGGGCCGTGGGAGGTCATGGAGTCTGTGGTTTCCAGGTGGGAGTCCACCCAAGTAGCCGAGGGAATGCACATTCTTCCCCCTCCCAATTTTCCAGTAGCCTAGTAGGAACTGAAGAGCCACCCGGGTGAGGATTACCAAAGTTATGTAATGGCACTGAATTACATTAATGACACGTGTTATACCTGTTGGGACTTCTTATTAAGGGGCACTTACAATATGAACTCATTACATCCTAAGAATGTCTGAGGACCTTAGGGAAGAATAATAACGAACCTAATAGTTTGAATGGAAAAAGCTGAGAAATTTAGGTTTGTATCAATGTATCTGAAAAAGGAGAAGTAGGATAATTTCATGATTTACTCAGGCTTATTCAGTCAGTGATGGCCGAGTCGGACCTTCCTTCAGCCTGGCTTTCCTAGTGAGCAGGGCAGGGACTTTTTCCACTGGCGACCCCACCCCCTAGTACTGCCCGGTGGGATTGGGCTCAAACCTGCCCAGATCTGAGATGGGCTTAAGCAGTTCCGCAGGCAGCAGCAATGTACCGTGAGAATAAGAGCACAAGATTTAAGGTTCTATGTCTGACTGTAAGTCAGAGGCATTCTGTCCTCTTCTT
>NW_022956498.1:0-478 GCF_012274545.1 Fukomys damarensis | reverse complement strand
TTCCAGTGTTAGGTTGTTCCTAATGTCTGCCTTCCTATTTTCCTTTGGTCAGAGTTCACCACCTGCATCCTCACAGAGCAGTTTCACATTCACCCTTCAGCACATAGCTGCTTCAGGCTTGGACTTCCTGTCTGAGATCACATGTTCTCAGGTGGGTTTGGTTTACTTTCTAATTTCCTTGCATAGCTGAGATCGTTTTATTAACCTACATAAATATTCTGAACTAGAGGGTGGGTAATGAGCTGGGGAGCAGAATGCAAGATAAGGCTAATGAGCCAATTTCCAAGGGATTTCCCTTTTTTTCTTTTCCTTTGGCTGGAGGAGACCCACATGGTTATAGGGAAGACTGTCCAGGAACACCCATGACAGGCTCCAGGGACTCTTGCAAATTACTAAGACTTAATATCCCATGTGAACAATTTGAGCCAATAGTCAATGAAGTAAGAACAATTATTTTTAAACTGCCTGCAGTTATACT
>NW_022956497.1:0-889 GCF_012274545.1 Fukomys damarensis | reverse complement strand
AAGAATACAGGATGGTAAAATGACAGGCGATTTGGTTCACAAGTGGGATTTAAGATCCTGACCCATTTTTGATGAGGAGACAGGAAATACAAAATTCACGTTCATTTGATAGACACTCCTGAGCATTTACTGCAGTGAAAGCTGGCCTTTCCACCAGTGTTTCATAAATTAATACCCTTATTTTCTTATCTGATTTGAACAGCTCTGTGCGTTCCATTTTATAAAGAGAGAAACTTAGAAATGCTTTCTAAATATGTCCAGGTCACATTCTGGGAAGCGGCTCCAGTGTAATTTGAAATTTTAAAATCAAAACTTGTATTCTTTTTCTTGCTTTTTAAAATTTCATTATAGCAAACCAACCAGACATTATGATTGCTAACATTGGGTATTAAAATGTAGCAGCCATTTGTGAATATTTCTCCTGTTTGTAACGTTTCTGTCACCCCTACACCACAATTACAATGATCATTTCTCCTTGAGAGAGCCCCTTCTCCAGCAGGCCCTTGCCCTCTCAAGTGTCACCTCCTCTGGGCTGCCTACTTGCGCTGATGTGGCTGCACATTCAGTGACTCCCACACCTTCCCCCTTCTCTTTCCCTCCCTTGAAAGATTCTTGTGTGATGATGCCCTTCTGACTCTTTGGAGCCTACAGATTCCTTCTGTGCAAAGCCCAAATCACCCCCTCATCTCCCTTTCACTCTGGCTCCTTAGACCATTTCTGAGTTCCATGTAATCAGTGGGGACTCAAACAAAGGATGATGTTCACCTTCATACCAGGACTACTTAGATAAACCCCTTCCCAAAGCCTGGACTGCTCAGGGGATCCCTCTCAAGCAGAGCTGCTAAATAAAATAAAGGTTTAGCTAATTTTGAATTCCATATACATATAT
>NW_022956496.1:0-634 GCF_012274545.1 Fukomys damarensis | reverse complement strand
AGGAAAAGAAAAATTTTTGGTCAGTACTTTCAGTTCTCTTTAGAAAGCACAATTTGAATGTGACTTGAATGTGATGTTAGGGATGAGTGTTTTTCAATTGTCCCCATGAGGAAAAGAAAAATTTTTGGTCAGTACTTTCAGTTCTCTTTAGAAAGCACAATTTGAATGTGACTTGAATGTGATGTTAGGGATGAGTGTTTTTCAATTGTCCCCATGTGTTACTCATTTGCCAGAGCCATCAGTTATTTTAGGGTAAAACTTAAGAAATAATTTAGAATGTTTCAATTTGTAATGTTTCAATTTGAAAATGTTTCAATTTTAAAGCAAAAATTCATTGGTGTACTATGAAGTTATTTATATAGTTTGCATATTTATTGTAACTTTATGTGAATGAAGGTTCATTAATTTTGCTTTAGGACATGGCTGGTATGTCTTCTTTAATAAACAGTAAATCGGCTTGTAATGAAACAGCTGAAATTCCTAAGGGCAGCAGAAACAAAACTAATTTAGAAAGGAAGAGAGCAAATAAAAATGAACTTGAGCAAGATGAACCACCAGCAGAGAAAGGTACTAATATTTCAGCTCTGGCAGTAGGCTTTTAAGAAAGCTAATTCCTAAACCAGTAAATAGAAAA
>NW_022956495.1:0-221 GCF_012274545.1 Fukomys damarensis | reverse complement strand
ACATTTTCTTTGCAAATAAGATAGTACACCTTCTTTTTTCTGTGTACCTGTTGCATGGAGAGCAGTTCTACATCATTTTACTTTCAGTCTATGAGCTTCTTTTTGAACTAGGTGTGTTTCTTGTATACAGCATATTGTTCGATTATGCTTCTTAATCAATTCTGCAAGTCTATTTCTTTTGATTGGTGAATTGAGGCCATTAACATTGATGGTTATAACTG
>NW_022956494.1:0-226 GCF_012274545.1 Fukomys damarensis | reverse complement strand
TAACTGAGCAGTTCCTCCAAAGAGCAAATTAAAAGAGTCAGATGTAACTCAGGGGTGCCTTGCCTGCCTGGCAAGCTCCAAGGTCCTGAGTTCGATCCCTGGTATACACACACACACACACACACACACACACACACACAGAAAACCAAAGAACAATTAAAAAAGAATATTCAATTTAAATATACTAAGACAATTGAAATTTAATTTCTAATAACATACTCTGCAG
>NW_022956493.1:0-295 GCF_012274545.1 Fukomys damarensis | reverse complement strand
ACATAGTAATGTAAAGTGAATTAATATATCCATCTTCTCAAAATTGCTCATTTTTTGTTTTGTGACGCCTAAAGTCTACTTTTATAAAAAATCCCAAGTATGATATATTATAAAATATAGATTTTATGTTGTACATCAGATATTTTTAGACTTGCATACCCTACCTCATGTTACTTTCTATCTTTTGAACAATATTTTCTTTTTTCTTTCTTTCTTTTTTTGTAATACTGGGGATCAAACTCAGGTCCTTGCAGTCGCAAGGCAGGCCACCGAACCACTGAGCTAAATCCCCGGC
>NW_022956492.1:0-352 GCF_012274545.1 Fukomys damarensis | reverse complement strand
GAGTTCCAGAATCAGAGCCATCACACTGCTCCCTTATCTAAAGAATTATTGCATAGAATAGGATCTGGCCTTCTTCTGGTGGTGTTGAATCATGCTGGGATCAATGGATATAAGACAGAGGCAGATTTTATCCCATCACAACCACAGAATTCAAAACGGGAGAGATTTCTGGTGATGGGCATGGGGTCTGCAATAACTACACATAACAAACCTTTGAATACTCTCTAATACTACATTGTCATCTCTGAAGTCACACAAGTGAATGTCCACATTCTGCTGTCACCACACGCCAAGCCTGTACCTCTTGTCCAGCTACTTAAGCTTATTCTCACCTTTCTCATTAGTAAACGGC
>NW_022956491.1:0-247 GCF_012274545.1 Fukomys damarensis | reverse complement strand
GATTGACACCTGGTGCCAGGATCAATTCGCTACAAGGGAGAGGACTCCCTGTATTTGTGGATGAAGGGCCAACAGGTCATTTATCTCTAACTTTTGGACACTGGCTCATCTGAGCAGAGAAGGCTGATCAGTGCTTCTGATCACAAGCCTGAAGGCCAGCAGAGCACACTGTGACATCACTAAGGGACCCATGTCACAATGGGCTCTGCACTAGGAAGGCCAGGCCATCTCTGGGCTGAGCTTATTT
>NW_022956490.1:0-243 GCF_012274545.1 Fukomys damarensis | reverse complement strand
TCCTGGAATGAATGGAATAATCACCTGAGTTGGTGGAGGTTTTCCAGGTTTCAGTAATGACAACGCATCTGCTGCTCTCCATGAAGTCTAAACCTGTCTCGGTGTGATGGGACTACAAATGTCCTGATAGGCTTGCCCTGGTGAATTCATATGAAAATAACATGTATCCTCTTCTAAGTTAGAATGTAAATAATGAATTACAATACTGCCTGAAGGGCTGGTTGAGGCATTGCACACAAGGAG
>NW_022956489.1:0-531 GCF_012274545.1 Fukomys damarensis | reverse complement strand
ATCTTTCTTTCATGTCATACACCATCAGTTAATTGTTTGAATCTTGCCTTTTATATGTCCCACTCTTTCCGCCTTTATTAGAATAAGAAGTATGCTTTATGAACCTCTAGACAAATAGTTAACTTTACATTATTCCTGTTGAATATTGTGCTATTGTTAGAAGAATCAAGTTGTTCCATTTACTGTAGGTCAGTAGTAGTACAAAATTTGGTTTATTTCACGTTCATACTGTAATTATACAACTCATTCCTACAGCCAAGTCTAGTACAGTGGTACCTTGCCTCACAAACTTAATTCTTTCCACAATTCTGGTTGCAGACCAAATTGGGCAAAAACCACATCAAATTTCCCTGTAAGGACAGCATTGAACCTAACTAGTGAATTTGATTAGGGTCTTGTCCAATAGAGTTTGCAACCAGAATAATGAAACAAATTAAGTTCATGAACTGAGGTACCGCTGTGCTTTTCTGGTCCTTAGCTTTTACCATTTTCAGTTTGTATTTAATGCTATAATTGACACTGATTATATTA
>NW_022956488.1:0-204 GCF_012274545.1 Fukomys damarensis | reverse complement strand
GTTCTTGCAGGGGCTCAAGGGGCACAGAAGCCAACACAGTGGGCTTGTAGGAGTACACGTGATACTTCCACGCAGCCAATGGACTTGGAATTTGGAAGAGAGATCCAAGGAATGGGGGGATCCACCAGTATGAGCTTCGTGGTTAGGGATATAGTAGATAAGAAGGAAGGGGCCTCTCTGAGAGGCAGGAGAGAAGAAAAGGAG
>NW_022956487.1:0-1253 GCF_012274545.1 Fukomys damarensis | reverse complement strand
AAGGGAATGGTGATGCACCCATACTATGAACATTGTGTGCAACAGTTACAAAGAACAAAGTAGTTCTGTATATATTGTTTTGGAAATATGTGCACTGGGCCGGGGATTTAGCTTAGTGGTTCTGGCGCCTGCCTCACAAGCACAAGGGCCTGAGTTCGATCCCCTGTACCAAAAAGAAGAAAAGAAAAGAAATGCGTACAATTTCCATTAGTAGAAAAAAAGTAAGTCAAATCTACTTGCAATATGGCACAGTAACAACAATGGGATACTACATATGTAAACAAAGAAGACTGTGTGTGTGTGTGTGTGTGTGTGTGTGTGTGTGTGTATAACGTACTGTATGTCATTCTACACTTAATAGATATGTTAGGACCAGGGATTTAGCTCAGCGGTTCCACCACCTGCCTTGCAAGCACAAGGTGCTGAGTTCGATCCCCAGTACCAAAAAAGAAAAAAGAAAGAAAGATAAATCGGTACTTTATAGAATAATTATCTACCAGTATATATCTCCATATATTATCTTAACAGTGGCTATCTCCAGGAGAAGCAATGAGATTGATGAAGGAGATTAAAAGGAATTATATACTTTCTTCTGTATAACCCAGTACTATTTGAATTGTTTTTATGGAACATAATTCATGCATTACTTGAGTGATTGAATAATAACTTAAACTATATTTTTTTTAAAAAAGATGAAATGTTTAAATCAGTGTAAGATCATACTTGAAAAACATTTTGCATTTTCGGCCTTTACTTCATAATTTAGAAAAACCAAAGAAAGGGCCAGGGATTTAGCTCAGTGGAACCACACCTGCCAGGCAAGTGCAAGGCCCTCAATTTGATTTCCGGTACCAAAAAAAAAAAAAGGAAGATAAAGAAAAGAAAACCCAAAGAAGACTTCTCAATCCATGAACCCCCCGGAGTGGAAACATCTTTGTCACAGCAGGGGAAGTTTCTGCCCAGGCCCTGCAGTGTGACCTTCGTGTCCCCGGTACATACTAAACTAGGGATGCTCTCCTCCCCTGAAAGAGGATGAGAAAGGAGGACGAAATGCCTCTCAGGAGGTCAAGGACAGGACTGGGGATGTAGCTCCGTGGTGCTGTGCCGGCCTGGCAAGCAGAAGGTCCTGAATTCAAACCCAGTACCAAAAATAAAAATAAAAGCGAAAATCTAAAAACCAAGAGGTCAAGGGAAGGAATTTTGCCTCCGTGAAGTGCAGTGAGGAGGGAGTTGATATTCCTAGAATACTTTCC
>NW_022956486.1:0-207 GCF_012274545.1 Fukomys damarensis | reverse complement strand
CCAACATGAGCAGGATACTGTTACTCAGGTGAGGGACCCAGCCCACAGGTAGCCCTGTTTTCCACAGATGGCCCTGCTTCTGCTAAGAATGATGGTAGGGTCCAACATGAATGTTCATTTCTTCCAAGTGAAACACCCTCACGCCTTAGCGTGGTGCAGTTAGTGACATTCATTTTTCCTCTTGGGTCTATTTGTCCCTTTGAGGTA
>NW_022956485.1:0-210 GCF_012274545.1 Fukomys damarensis | reverse complement strand
GGTGGCAGCAGAACTCAGCTAAATCCTTGGCCCAAAAGTGTGCTAATTTTTAACTGACATCTCTTCCTGTTCTTCACCAGAGATTTGTGCCTATGAAATCAATCACCCCAGCTCCTGGTACATACAGCGAACCTCGAACTGCTTTCAAGACCTCAAAGAAAATATCAGGACTGAAAAATATCCCCTTTGGTCAAAGTGCTGCTCAATTCA
>NW_022956484.1:0-260 GCF_012274545.1 Fukomys damarensis | reverse complement strand
TCTAGTTTGTTGCTGCTCTGTGCATATTTTGTAAATTGTCTTGTCTCTCTGCCTCAGTTTCCCCATACATGTTAACATTGTTATCATTGTGTCTTTCTCTGGTTTTAAGGGAACAGTTAAAGTCTAGATAGCAAATGTATTTAGATACATTTTCTAGGACCCCCTGGATTTAAATACTTTGTCCCTACAGTCAGCTCTGATATCTGACCCAGTGAGATAGGAGATCAGGGCATGGCAAAGCTGGTGGGGGAAATAGGCAT
>NW_022956483.1:0-806 GCF_012274545.1 Fukomys damarensis | reverse complement strand
ACACACACACACACTCACACACACACAAGGCAACCAAAAAATGGAAATAATAATTACAAATTGAATATTTGATAATTGGCTAATACTCAAATATTTGAAGAATTTATACAGTTGAATAGCAAAAACATGCAACTAAAATTAGGTGATGATCTTAATCGATGTTTTAAAAAGAGATACAAATGGGTAACTGGTATCTACATAGGTGCTCAATGTCACTAGTCATCTTGGAAATGTAGATCAGAAGCACAGTGAGGTATCAGAGCACAGCTGTTAGGATAGCTGATATCAAAAAGAGAAGAGATAAGAAATGCTAAGAAGTATGGATGAAAGATACCTTTTATGCACAGAAAATCAAGTGGTACTGCCATTTTGAAGACAATATAGAGCTTCACAAAAATGAAAATAAATTATTATACTGTACTTTATAAAAAGAACAAGTGTTATATCTCAATAAATAAATAAAATGCTATGGGGGTGCTTAGCCATCCCCCAAAGCCACATGTAGCTATAGGTAGGGCTTTCTCAGAAGTGGCTGGATCTAGAGTGGGAGATGCTGGGATTGATTCATGGGTCCATGCTAGGATCAAGAGTGCTGGGATTACAGGTGTGTGATTACTAAATTAGCCCACTGATTGATTGGTTTTGCATTCACTCCTAAACTGGGTATCCTGGATAGAGTATAAAAGGGGCAGAAAGCAGCTGCTATTGTCACTTGCTCCTTGTTTTTTGCTGCCTTCTTCCTGCCATGGACTGTTTCTCCTCTGTGATGCCTGTCTGCCATGCCACCCTGCCTTAGAGCTGGCCCA
>NW_022956482.1:0-878 GCF_012274545.1 Fukomys damarensis | reverse complement strand
TGCTTCTTTCTTTGTTTCTTGAAACAAGGTCTCACTATTTATGTATGTATGTTCAAGGCTGTCCTTGACCTCACTATGTAGCCCAGGCTGGCCTCAAACTTGCCAGTAATCCTCTTGCCTCAGCTTCCCGAGTGCTGGAATCATAGGAACGTACTACCATGCTTGGCATACCTTTATCTTTAAAGGTCTTTATAACGTTCTGCAGTTGTATTTATGAGACATATACTAAGAATAATAATTAGATTTGTATAGAATATGCTCACTGCCTCATGTAGTCATTATGACATAGGGCTTCAATAAAGATTCAAAACTGTATTTTTCCCAAATAGTAATTTAAGCGTTAATGTTCCCCCCAAAAAATGATTCCCCATTTATCTCATAATCTGAAAGAAAAGTCTAAAACTGTCTGAGGAATATTTTGGGGGAGCTGGGGAAGACTTCATATTATCTTCAGAAATACATATAATGATTTTTCATATCTTTGTAACCTTTTATTTTGTAAAGAACGTTCAATACCGCACTGCCATCACTGGTTGATAGTACCAAACACTTGTTTGTACAGACCAGAAGAGGCCAAGAAGTTCTTACTAAGGTGAAGCAGTTCATGAAGCAACACATCCTTCCAGCAGAGAAGGTATTCTATAAACAGTGTTTTTGTGCTAAAGAACTATTGGTGAATACTTCTGTTTAGTCTTTGCTCGTGGGAGAACCACGGTGTCATTTGTAATCAACCCTTATTCGGGCCGCCCTACTCACTTGTCACTGAGCGTGAGAAATTCCAAGCTACTAAAGTACGCTGGGGTGTGTGGGACAGCGGGTGCGGTTAAGTTTGTGGAATTAAACCAAAGAGAATCAGCACTTGGGAACCTGAATCTATT
>NW_022956481.1:0-214 GCF_012274545.1 Fukomys damarensis | reverse complement strand
GTGTTTCTCGCTCACATTAATATTCCTTTCCTTAAACCTTATGGTCACTGTTCTACTTTTGCCATATTTCCTAATTAATTCTTTTAGGGGCGGGGGGTACCGGGGATCGAACTCGGGTCCTTGCTCTTGCGAGGCAGGCCACTGAACTGCTGAGCTAAATCCCCGGCCCCCTAATTAATTCTTGATAGTAATTTTGACTAACTTTCATAAAAGA
>NW_022956480.1:0-632 GCF_012274545.1 Fukomys damarensis | reverse complement strand
GTCTCTGGAGTGCCAGACTTCATAAATATATTTCACTCAAATTCTGTTTCTTACAATCCGACCCACCTTGACCTCACTTTGATCTTGGTTTCTTCATCTGAAAATGGAGGATGATTGAGTTCACTTCATAGGGCTGTTGTTCGTTTAAACTGGACAGTTTCCGTAGGTCTCTAACAAAGTTCATAATTCCCAGTAAGTGCTCAACAAAAGTTAATGATAATTATTGGACTTTGTTCTCCCCTGAAGGCAATGGCTACCAACAACTCTACAGCCATCTGCTGCTTTTGATCTGACCACAGATGGTGCTAAAAGCACCAAGATGAAGAGACCCTCTCCACCCCCACCCAGGGTATCCTGCTTGCCTGTCATATTCTCCTGTTCATTTCCAGCAGCAAGTGGGCAAAGTAAACTTGTATTTCAACCTGCCTTCCTTAAGGAAACCTTCCCTGGCTTCCCACTCTAGGTCAATCCCCTTTTTACACCTTTTCTGTATACTAATCAGAAGTTAGTTTTATAATTCTGTAATTTAAAAAAATTTTTTTGCAGTGCTAAGGACTGAACCCAGCACTTTATGCATGCTAGGAAAGCCCTCTACTTATGTCCACAGCCCAATTTTGTAATTTTTTTTTTTT
>NW_022956479.1:0-367 GCF_012274545.1 Fukomys damarensis | reverse complement strand
ACCCATTCATGATAAAAACCCTGCAAAAATTGGAATAGATGGTCTATACCTCAATTTAATAAAAGCTATCTATGAAAAACCTTATCAGCCAACATCATATTGAATGGCCAAAAACTGAAAACCTTCATGTTAAAATCAGGAACAAGACAAGGATGCCCATTATCACCACTTCTCTTCAATATAGTTCTGGAAACATTAGCCACAGCAATTAGACAAGAGAAAGAAATTGAAGCAATAAAGATAGGAAAGGAAGAAGTTAAACTGTCATTATTTGCTGATGATATGATACTTTACATTGAAGATTCAAAAAACTCCACTAAAAAACTTCTAGACTTAATTGACAGATTCAGTAGAGTATCTGGATACA
>NW_022956478.1:0-1174 GCF_012274545.1 Fukomys damarensis | reverse complement strand
GTGAAATGCAGAGCCTATTCTGTCCCCTAAATCTAGCTCAAACCCTCATACCTGGCCACTCACCACCCATTACATCTCGTGTTCAATGTTCAGCTCCTTGGAAACACACATTACATGCCACCTTTAAAAAAAGGCACTGCCCTCACGTTACCTCTCACATGCAAACTATCTGTATCAGGATCACCAATCCTAACCCTAATCCTAACTCACAACCTGATTCCTAAGTACCCAGTGGCGGAACTTGCAATCCAGCACTATGGGTAAGTCAAGGCGAAATCTCATTCTGATACAAATGAGGAAACCCACAGCCCAAAACCCAGGTAGAGAAATTTCAAGGCTGTCCTACTCTGGATTCCTAAAACTAAGCCTACAACTATTCATGACCCTCCAGGAGGGGCTTATATATCTACATCATTCATAACAGTGAAACTCAAATGAAAACCAACCTTTACCCTCAAACACACACTATACTAGACAGGGAATCAAAAAGGGAGACCATTCCATCCCCTAAATCTAGCTCTGACACTACTCCATGGCCAATTGCTACCTATTGTATCAAGGCAGCAATGTTCACGTCCATGGAAAACAGCAGTACATGGTACCTTCACAAAATCCACTGCCCTCAACTTATCTCTTACATATAAATTATCTGGTTTTGAATTCCTTCTGTATTATACTCACCAGTCCTAACCCTAACTGTAATGCACAACCTGATTCCTAAGTTCCCATAAGGCATTACTTGAAATGCTCCACTGTGGCTAAGCCTAACGTGAAATCTCATGCAGATGCTAACTAGGTAACTCACCCCGAATACCAAGGTAGAGAAATTCCAACTCTATCACTCACTGGAATCCTAATCCTAACCCTAATCCTAACCCTGAACCGGGAGGAGGGACTTGTATTCCTACATCATTCCTAGCACTGAATAACAAATGAACATGATCTGTCCCCATCAAATGTACAATACACTACACAGGGAGTGAAATGGACATACAGTCCCGTCCCCTAAATATAGCTCCAACCCTACTCACTGGCCAGTCACAACACATTGTATCTAGGGTGCAGTTTTAAGGTCCTTGGAAACACACAGTACATCGCAACTTCATAGAATGCACTGCCCTCACCTACCCTCTCCCATGCAAACTATCTGGTATGTGAATTCCTTCTGTGTCAA
>NW_022956477.1:0-201 GCF_012274545.1 Fukomys damarensis | reverse complement strand
ATAAATGAATACTCATCTTTCCTGCTTATCAAACATACACAGCCATTGCCGCTGATGACATCAGCCCAGCCCTGTCACAAAGCAGGACAGTGCAGGAGGATCTGTTTGCTCAGCCTGTAGTCGGCGACCAGGTGGATCATGCAAAGCAGTTGGCACTGATGACAGGGATACCTTTCCCACCAAGTTTTAGTTCAGTCCCCT
>NW_022956476.1:0-235 GCF_012274545.1 Fukomys damarensis | reverse complement strand
AGCCCACAGTAAGCATTTTTGGGGGGATTGGATTTGGGGAATTGGATAGATCTTTTCAGATCTGTTACAGCAACCCACACATGGACTTGGGTTAAACAGTATATCATTTTTCAGCATTTAGTATGTGACTGTCAAATTTCTATTCGAAGGTGACATTTTATGAAATGCCACGTGTCCTTTGGTGTCTGACCTAAGTTAAATGTAAAAACAGCCATAAATCTGTAGGAATAATACA
>NW_022956475.1:0-207 GCF_012274545.1 Fukomys damarensis | reverse complement strand
TTTCCATTTAAGAACACAGGTCATAAATCTTTCCGTACCAGTGATTTTACTCTGCTTCCGTTTCGCTGTTGTGATTAGAATACGGAGCCTCTACTAGGCGTGGGAACGACCGGCTCATTGAGTCACCCCGCTGTTGGCGTGTAGTCTAGTCCACTCTCTTGCTGCCACAAACTGCAAGGCTTCAGTGAACACTTTACTTGGTTCCCT
>NW_022956474.1:0-214 GCF_012274545.1 Fukomys damarensis | reverse complement strand
CTTCTCTAGGACTCAGTTTCTTCATCTGTACATTGGGAGTACTAGTTACCTATCTATGGATAACTACTTGTGTACTGTCTAGTACAGGAAATAGTGCAGAGTGGGCCCTCCAGAAACTACTGTTCTCATGGTGGTTATTATGGGCTAGACTATTAATAGAGACCTCCCCTTTGTACCCTGTGAACTCAACAGCAAAGCTTGCTCCTTTCATTGG
>NW_022956473.1:0-273 GCF_012274545.1 Fukomys damarensis | reverse complement strand
TGTTTGACTGTGTAATTGATACCAATCCTCTAAATAACATTTTATTTTTTATTTTTTCCAAAGAAATTTTCCACCAAGAAAAAGCAAGATCTATAAAAGCAAGAGAGACAATAGGTGAATTGAGCATATAGGCAACAAGTATGAAAAGTAAAGAACCTTTGATTCCTAAGGAACACAGAGTAAGTGACACTGGAGCGAGTACTATTGTCGTGAGTGGCACCTCTTCCTGGCTGCTATAAAACTGGTGAAGTGGATCAATGACTTATACTTCAG
>NW_022956472.1:0-310 GCF_012274545.1 Fukomys damarensis | reverse complement strand
GGTAGGAAAGGCCTTTTTCTCTTTAATATATTCAATCCAAAGACCTTAAACTAAGCATCTGGTAAATCCATCTGCATGGAAAAATGTAATATAATTCAAGTTAAACGATGAACAATAAACTGGGAACAACTCTAATTCTTATCACAGATAGGAGACTTATTTCCTTTACATATGAAATAATACAACTTGATATCTGACAGTTAAGAGTTCACAGAAAGTAAATACAAATGGTTCTTACAGACTCATGGAAAGATACTTAACTTCCTTAAAAAAAGCACAAACTAAATAAAAACCACTTTAGATAACACTT
>NW_022956471.1:0-216 GCF_012274545.1 Fukomys damarensis | reverse complement strand
CTACAAATTGTGAGATAAATAAACTTTTCCTCCTTTAACTTTGGGTGTCGGGTATTTTGTCTCGGTAAAGAGAAAAGTAACTAAGACATGGTTCAACAGTTTTGCATTGTCTTTCCCACTGAATATTGTTCCTAAAACATTTTATTCTCCACATAGTTGTTATCACCAGTTCTTGTCATAGATAAACTATGAAATATCAGTGGCATAGTACAGCAG
>NW_022956470.1:0-513 GCF_012274545.1 Fukomys damarensis | reverse complement strand
AGGCCCAGCTCATTTCCCCACCAGTTGTAATCTGAAGGGACGGCAGGCTGAAGAACTCATGAAGCATTCCACTGCAGGTGGTTGGCCGAAAGCTGGGGTTCTTTGGAGCCCATGGCAGCATCCGTGAAAACAAAAAGGTCGGCAGGAGGCAATCATGGATGTCGTGCTGCTCATCTCTCGGCTGGCTGGCTAGAGACTGGAGCGCTTCATGCACAGTGGTATGAGCGAGGGCTCCATGAGCTGCTGAACCATGCTAGAGCTTTTGAGGGAGACAGGGAGGGTGAAGGAAGACTGAGATATCAGAAACCCGTGGGCCACCTTGGGGCGTTTTGCCTACTGAGTCCCTGCAGGTCTCAATGAATGGCAATGCCCTGCTCACTTTTTAACCGGGTTCTGTCCCGAGCGATTTTTTCTCTCTGATTCTATTACCGTTCCTTTTCGGAGGGCTGCATGCAGGCTGTGGAGAGCAGGAATGCCCGGTCTGACCATTGCTCATACAGATTCTCCCTGAAG
>NW_022956469.1:0-236 GCF_012274545.1 Fukomys damarensis | reverse complement strand
AAATCAACAAATTATACCACTTTTAAGAGAGGAAAGCAATTGAGCCCAATTACATCAAAATTATTTAGTCGCATGCTGGGGATTTAACTCAGTGGTGCCCCTGCCTGCCTGGTAAGCGGAAGGTCCTGAGTTTGATCCCTGATTAAAAAAAAAATTACTTAGTCATTATTGATCCAAGGTTTTCACACCTAGGGCCAGATCTTGCAAATATACTTCTTCATGTAAGATATATAGAA
>NW_022956468.1:0-409 GCF_012274545.1 Fukomys damarensis | reverse complement strand
ACACACACACACACACACACACCCCACAAACCCACAGCCAGTGGTTCCCAAGGCCCCCCGGTACTGTGGTTTCCAAGGAAACAGACTTCCCTCAAGCTCACACCCAGCTGTGGGCACCTTTTGGGCCCTCGCCTCAGACTGGGTCTGGGGAACTTCTGCAGTGGGCTCTTCCTGAGCCCTCCCCCATCTGATCCTTCAGTTTTAGGTCTCGGTGTGCCCAGTTCCCACCACTCCGTGATCCCATCAGGCTTGATGAGCCTGTGTAGCAAGCTCAGCATTGTTTACTTATAAACAAGAGTAGGCAGAGCAGGGCAAGGTGGTGCAGGCCTGTAATCCCTGCTGTTCTGGAGGCTGAGGCAGGAGGATTGCAGGTTGGAGCCCAGCCCGGGAATTTAGCATTTTAGGGAGA
>NW_022956467.1:0-201 GCF_012274545.1 Fukomys damarensis | reverse complement strand
CTGGGGCCCCATGAGCTGCATCTGATATGACCTGAACTCAACAAGCGCTGCTCACGATGGACCTGCCACCCTATCTCTCTCCTGCCCCAACACACGAGAGTGAGTCGGGCCAGTCAAGAACCCTGTCACAGGACAAGAGAGACCCTCACTTAAAACTGAGAACTAGAGGTGGTGCGTGGAGAGGCAGGACGGCTGAGGTGG
>NW_022956466.1:0-827 GCF_012274545.1 Fukomys damarensis | reverse complement strand
ACTTCACTGGTAAACTCACACAGTTGCAGCACCTTTCTCTGTGGAGTTCTTAACATTCAGGAAACTAACCGCTTTGGTTCAAAAAGCCTAAGCAGCAAAACAAGCAGTTGCCAGGGAAAAATGCAGTTTAAACCGCAGAAGCACTCTGCAAAGTGTGTTTGTGTTCTAATCTCAAACTGAACCTATCAACAAGTATACAGAGTTGTGGAGGCTTGTGTGCACTCAGAGCTGCTAAGCACTCTCTTAGGCCTAAGGGCTTTTCTGGCTAAAAGCCTCTCACCACAGTGTTTCCATCTCTGCTAAGCAGAGACCTACTAATGAGAAGGAATACAGCTGCACTCTTTATGAGACGTGGACTTCACTGGGAACCTGACAGCGGTGCTGCCCCTTGCTCTGTGTAGTACTTCACCTTCAGCAAACTAACCACTTAGGTTTCAAAGGGCTAAATGGTGAAAGAAGCTGCTTACCAGGGAAAAGTGAGTTTTAAACCACAGAAGCACTCTGAATCATTCGTTTACTTTCTAACCTCAGCTTGAACTTATGTGCAAGTTTACAGAGGTTCTCTTGCTTGGGTGGAGTCAGAAGTGCTAAGCACTCTCTTAGGCCTAAGGTCTTTTCTGACTAAAAGCCTCTTACAACAGTGCTTCCATCTCTGCCAGGCAGAGACTTACAAACAAGAAGCAATACAGTTCCACTCCCTATGACAAGTGGACTTCACGGGAAAACTGACAGAGTTGCAGCCCATTGCTCTATGGACTACTGCACATTCAGGAAACTCACTGCTTTGGTTTCAATGGGCTAAGCAGTGAAAGTAGCTGCTTCCTGGG
>NW_022956465.1:0-248 GCF_012274545.1 Fukomys damarensis | reverse complement strand
ATTCATTTTTATGATTGTAAATTATGCTGCTCAAAAATGTCCATCAATTGAATTGTCCACTATATAATTGATGAGTATTTTTGTTGTTTCTAGATTTTTCAGTTTAATATTTATTATTATAGACTCAGATGCAATAGTCATGTGCACATATCTCTTCAGTTTTTAGATAGTACATATCCGTATAGAGAGAGAGCCACTATCTTGTTATGTTATTTCTCATTATTCAAACATAACTCATAATATGCAAT
>NW_022956464.1:0-220 GCF_012274545.1 Fukomys damarensis | reverse complement strand
CTCTCTCTCTCTCTCTCTCTCTCTCTCTCTCTCTCTCTCTCTCTCTCGGAATTCCAAATGAAGTACAGGCTACTTTGTTTGTTTGTTATTGTCAAATTCCTCCTGTATCCTAAATGCAAATGTGTCTTTATAACTAGGCAAAAACAGAGTGCATAACTCTGCTCACAGTTGTCTTATTTTTCCAATTATTTAAACTTCCCTTATTTCATAAGCCAAAATA
>NW_022956463.1:0-270 GCF_012274545.1 Fukomys damarensis | reverse complement strand
GATACTTGGGGATAGTTTCTGTTTGACGTTAGAACATAAACGCACTTTTCAGAGGGCTTCTGCCGTTTAAAGTGCAGTTTTCCACGGGAAACAGCTTCTCTCTCCGCTTAGCCTTTTAAAGCGAAAGCAGTCAGTTTCATGAATGTGAAGTACTCCACAGAGAAAGGTGCTGCAACTCTGTGAGATTCCCAGTGAAGTACACCTCTCATGTGGAGTACAACTGTATTCCTTTTTGTTTGTAGGTCTCTGCTTGGGAGAGATTGAGACTCT
>NW_022956462.1:0-305 GCF_012274545.1 Fukomys damarensis | reverse complement strand
TAACTACACTATGATCTTATGTTATACGCATTAGTACTTCATTTATTTTAGGATTATTGAAAACTATACAATGAGCCAGCATCTGGTCTATGTTGGAGAATGACCCATGAGCATCCAAAAAGAATTTTTATTGTAATTATGTGGAGTGGTTCAATCTATCATCTTCAGTTAATTACTTATATTAAAAATTTTGCTTCACTTTTAGTATTACATTGCTGATTTTTTTATCCACATGATTGTCCAATTATAAGGGTGTTATATTTTTGGTCCCTGGAAAATTTCTATTTAAACTCATTGCATTTTTT
>NW_022956461.1:0-229 GCF_012274545.1 Fukomys damarensis | reverse complement strand
TTTTGCATAAGAGAATGTAAAACACCTTATACAATACTTTTCTCAGGAAAGAAAACAGATGAAATATGTTTGGATAATGGATGAGACAAATGTTATAGAGAAAGAATATCTTTGTGTGCATAATGCATTGCAGATTTTCAGTCTACCCCTTCATTAAGCTCTCATAGTTTTTTTTTAATTGAAAAGTATACATTAAAAGTGGAATAATGGGCTGGGGATTTAGCTCAGT
>NW_022956460.1:0-324 GCF_012274545.1 Fukomys damarensis | reverse complement strand
GTTTAAATTTTTTTCTAAAGAATCACATTTGCTAAAATGAGGATTTCTTAACTATTCTCTATACATTTTCTATAAAAAAGAATGTTGGTGGTACTTTACTAGGGTCAAGGACTTCTGAACTTTATGTCTTTATCTGCTTACACTGTGCAGTAGAATATCTGTAAAGCAGGAGCGTACAGGGGAGATGGGAAACAAACCAGCCAACACTGAGCCTTTGCCGCTGGAGTTTACCACAGTACAGCAATGATGCTGAAGTTTTGAGGCCTAATGCAAAACTACTTTGCCTCTGCAAACTTGAATCTAATATATACTCAGTTTTGTGTG
>NW_022956459.1:0-206 GCF_012274545.1 Fukomys damarensis | reverse complement strand
TCCATTTATGTAATATTCTCAGATGGCAACATTACAGCAATGGAGAACAGATGATCAAAGATTGACAGTAGAAGGGAATATGGAACAGGGGTCATCCTGGGATAATTGTTCAAGGTTGGCACTGAGAAAATCTTTAAATTGATAAAGGTGTTTGGATTGTAGGAGCATTTACAGAAATCAACACATGTGAGAAGACTGTAAGGAAT
>NW_022956458.1:0-226 GCF_012274545.1 Fukomys damarensis | reverse complement strand
GTGCCTGCCTAGCATGTGCAAGGCCCTGTGTTCAATTAATCAATCAATAAAAGCAAAAGTACAACCATAAAAAGACATCAAAGCTTTAACACAGAGACACAGTGCGATGTGCTCCATGTCCTAGTCCATTTGCATGGGGTCTGCTTTTAGGACCAACTTGGAACCTTCAGTGCATAATACCAGAACACTCAGTTCTGGTCCTTCAAAGGTTCAGTGTACTTACAGT